>NW_019229107.1:197319-201653 GCF_002742605.1 Olea europaea var. sylvestris
AAAAAAAAAAATCAATTGTATGGTTCGTAGTAAAATTATCAATCAAGAAAATCTTGGTTTGAGCATATGCGTTCCCATCACAAAAGGTAGTGCAGAAATGGGCCTTGTAGCCATGGCAAAGATTGATTTTTCGAGATCACAATAAGCGCTGAGCATCGAATTGAGGGTAAAAATAAGAAAAATTCATTTTTTCCTAACCAGTAAATATTTACAAGCAAAGAGAATGTGTATTTCGTGTGCAGGACATGTGCACAAGATGCAAACTCATGGTACCTGAAAGCAGGCATGGGGAAATCAGTAGTCCAAGCAGAAACTTCAGCGTGTTGGCCATTTATAATCAACACATTGTTTCTTGAATTTGCACATATTGCACATGCTTATCACGTTAAAATATTTGTCCATGCACAAAGGTAAAAAACCTTGTTTTCATACCACGCTATCATGCCATAGAACTTCGTGCCCAGGAGGTCAACTGCTTGATTTATTTTCACGACATATATGTCTTACAGCTGTAGAAATAATAAGGGACCTACTGATTGCAATTTTCATTTGGGTGCACTGAAAGCAAGATTTCAAAATAAAAGGAAACCTAGATCAGAAGCAGATGCAGACCTGCGTTAATTTATTGAATGATCCACAGAGTGAAGTAAAGGTAATATTTCAACAAAATCTTGTTCTGAGGCTATAAACTTAATGGAGGCTTCTAGGATAGTCGTAGAAGATGTTGAATGGACTCCATCCGGGGAAAGATGAGCTAAATTGTTCATACAAGCTTGGCCACAAGAAAGTAGTGTACACGTACCATCTAATGACGAAGGACAGTTTAATTATCTGATTTAATGTTCTCTTATTTGTCAAATGAAAGTGGAAATCAAAAGAACCTGCTGCAAGAATTGAAGATACAATCCTCGAAGAGATGGTCGATCGTCCCAAGCTAAAAGAAATGTTAGAAAAGATTATCAATCAGCCGAAAGACACAACTTTAACGAAACTTTTGGTCAAACATCCTAACAAAAATGTATTTCAATATATAGCCTGAAATTACATATGTACAATTAGGGTATGATAAATTGGAATTACAATCTAAAATACAATTTATACACATAAATGTTGTAATATAATTGTCAAGGCGTAATCTTCATAGACTCATTGACAGTTTTGATTTTTACAAGTTAATTGTGCAATACAGGTACTAGTTTAGTGACAGCTTCAAAAATTCAGGATCAGATCTTTTCTGGCATTTTATCGATTTTTTTTTTTTTTTAATTGATTGGAGAGTCACAAGATAGTGATTCATAGTTAAATTCCATATAAAGACGCTCCAAACAAAGACAATGGTAAAAGAGTGTGCCTCTAAAAGTTTAAATATGTTCGCATTGATTTTGCTAAAGCAACATTTTCCACTTCAGCTTCTATAGGGTAAGTGTAAATTCAACCATCCCCTCGCCCTTGAAAAACAGTATATCTTTAACGTGGCACTTAATCTGTGTCGGCCAATGCCACAACATAAAGAAGCTAAAACAATGTTAGATAATCAAATAGTTAAAATCAGTCTTCAAACTAGAAATACAGCAATCAGTGCTCCATAAAATTTGACAACAGGTATGACATGAAAACTCAACTCAATGAAAACTTAATATGCTGTCAAATCAATTTTATAAAAATGTAAAAAGGTAGTTTATAGCTTCACACTGAAAGAAATTGCATTCATTTGAATGATCAGTGAGTGAGAAACAGAAGATCTGATTTAAAAAAAAAAAAAAAAAAAAAAAAGGGAAAAAAAAACCCCAAAAAAAGGAAAACTAAAAAAAGGGGGGGAAAAAAAAAAAAACTTATTAAAAAAAAAAAAAAAAAAAAAAATGGTAGCAATAACCCCAAGAAATGGAGCACTTAACAATGAGGGGGAAATATATTTTCCGTAAGGGTCTTAACTCTGACAAGGTTTTAAGAGGTCGCCTAAGAAGCACCCGTGTTCACGCAAAAGGAGAATTAACCCTCGAGAAGCTAGAAAAAAAAAAAACAATTATATGGTTGATCGGAAAATTATCAATCAAGAAAATCTTTGTTTGAGCTCATCCGTCCCGTCACAGAAGGTAGTAGCGCAGAGAAAAGGAGCCTGTAGTCATAGCAAAGATTGATTTTCCGAGTTCATAATTATAGTTGAGCATTGAATTGAGGCCAAAAATAAGAAAAATCAATTTTTCATAGCCAGTAAACATTTACAAGTAAATTAATTAAGAGAGTGTGTATATCATGTGCACAAGATGCAAACTCATGGCACTCGAAAGCAGGCATGGGGAAATGAGATCAGGGTGCAGAAACTTTAGAACTGGCACGAGCACATAATACACATAAAAATCAAATTAATAACGAGTCACCAGATAGTGATTCTTAGGTAAATTCCAAACAAAGATGATAATTTTAAGTGTATGCCTTTAAAAATTTAAAAATGTTCACATTAATTTTGATCAACACCTAGAGCCCTCCATGTTTTTAGATTGTTGTATAACAATAAGTGCTACGAATTCTTTCATTGGTATCTGAGCCCATAAGATTGATTTTCTTGCAGTATTTCATGTCTAAGTATGCCTCTACGGCTCTACATGGTTCAATTGTATTGTGAATCTTGTATGTACAAGTATGCAACCATATTTAATATTAATGGCATCTTTAGATATAGTATCTAAAATTAAGTGAGTGGAAAAACATAAATATTTTTTAAGTATTGATAAATTAATTATATTATTACATTATGTACAATTATGTGAAATTATGTCCAATTCTACTTATCTTCACATACCATGCTCGGCTTGTGCCCACACGAGCGAAGGGGTCAAGCAAGCGTTATTTGTAGACACTATTGGAATGCAAAATAAGAATTATACAAAAATTTAAAAAATTCTTTAATTCATCAATACAAGATCATCTAAGCATTAACGTGTATGTTACATCAAGAATATATCAATTTTTTTTTACCTAAATTCAATAATTAATTCTTGAGTGGATCTGAATTACAAATTTTCAACTTTTAATTCCAAAAACGTGATAATCCAAACTTTCAAATCTTCTATAATATTCTCCAAATTCAAGACTATACGAATAGGACATCTTCTTTTAATTAAATCAAGAAACTAATTTGAGAATTTCGAGATGGACAAATGAAGAAAAGAAGAAAATATTTTATTCTTTTTTCTTTCTAAATTTGAACATCATGGGAAAATATTATGTCGTGTTTGTACAGGATTTCTTGATTGTCTGATCTATATTTATAGAGAATAATTAAATGAATTCGGGTGACACCATCATGAAATAAAAGAGTCTATTTACTAACTTCACATCAACTTATATGCGCATTGTAGCAAATGAAGTAAAATAGTAGAAGTTATAAGATATATTTCAGCAACAATCTGTCGCCAGATATTTACAAGAATATCTATCCTCCAAATAACATATTCTATTATCCAATAACACCAAATCTGAAAAAAGAAAGAAAGAAAAATAAATAAAGAAAATACCCTCACCCTAACAATATCACAAGGAAAATGGCTTTGCATACACGTCGAAAGGTTGGCAGGCAGTCAGCTGCGGTTCCTGTTAGTGAGAATGATCATTAGAAACTCTCATTTTTTCGAATTTAATAATGTTACGTAGCTCCCTTGAGATTACAACCTCAATCTAGGTGACGCTAAATAATGGGCAGAATGAAATGTGAAATTAAATGATTCATTTAATTCTACCAATCATGTAATGTCACCTAAACTAAGTTGTAATCCAAGTGGAGTTATAAAGAATTACTCTTTCAAATTTCATGTACAAAAGGACATAGAAATCTTTCTTTAGATGCAAGGAAAATCAGCAATAAAGGTGCTAAACGTAATATACATGCAATTAAAACAAAATCGATATATATTTCATGATTACTACATAGGTAAACTCAGTAATAAGAAATGGGTAAAATATATCAGGGAAAGTCAGATGAATACCATTAGGCCACGTTCGGCACACTAGATTAAGCTGTATAATAAATTTAGTATAAAATTATAATGAATTATTAGATAGATAGTATTATAGTATATTAAGGTGGATAGTATCCATCTATTTTTTATTCAAAAAAATTTTGTTTATGTTACACAGTCGATAGAGCAAATGACTATCTTTTGGATGAAAATTAAGAGAACGCTATCCATATTAATCCATCATGTTACCATCGATCTATTATTATTCATTATATTTTATACTAAATTTCTCATACGGCCTAATCCGGTATACAAAACATAGTCTTGGTTTTGATAAAAAAGAAAGCAAAAAAAAAAAAAAAAAAAAACAAAATAGGA
>NW_019229107.1:203685-228155 GCF_002742605.1 Olea europaea var. sylvestris
TCAGATTTAAATATTATAACTTCATAAGGTACAAAATCTCATGAATCACTACCCTTCCTACTGCCCTACTGAGTCCAATTATTCACCATTTAGGCAGCTAGGAAAGGAACAGTTCTCATGATAGAACCTGAGATTTCACTCTTCTTATCATTGTTTCCTCCTATGATGCACTGACACGGACACGGACACGGGCATGTCTCAGATACTTCGACACACAATTTTTCAAAAAAGTACTGACATGACACATCGTTGACACGTCTGATTAAATTCTTTAAAATTCTTCATTTATATAGTATAAATTTAGTTTTATGCTTGTTATTAATTTTTCTTGTTAATATCTTTTAAATATAAGCATCTATTTGTTATTTATTAATAACTTAAAAGTTAAAAATATATAATATGTCTAATAAAAAAGGAAAAATGATCGTACTAAAGTGTCATAGGAGTGTCGGAATCTGATATGGACACGCTACCCTAGTTGAAAGTCTCGGATAAATTGGTCTTGTGCAGAACTATTTTTCAATAGATTGAGGTCAACTTAGAATCAAAAAATTTGTCTGGACTATGGATGCTTGAGTTCACAAATGAAAAAAACCAATACAGAAAGTCTAGCAAAATGCTATTATTAAGTTTAACTCATAAAAAAATAAAATAAAATAAAATAAATAAATAAATGAAGAAGAAGGTGTAGTAACCATAGAATTAAATATGGATATGAATGATAAACTCAGTTTGTTGCTGAATATAGGATGTTTAAACCATTCATACTCTTGAACAACACCTTCATTCTTATCTCATTCCCCTTGCAATTGGAACAATGCAGCTAAACACTGTGACCTCGTCCCTGTTCCTTTTTTTTTTTTTTTTCTTTCTTCCTTTCCTTTCCTTTCCTTTCCTTTGCTTTTTTTGTGTGTGGGTGGGTGGAATTTGGGGTGTTGATCTTGAGAAAACAAGAAAGGTGAATTGCATCTATATACCTTTTGCTTTTTAAGATACGAAAATGAAACATTGAAAAACGAAATTTAAAGTAAAATGCATTCGATTTACCAGTGAGCATAATAATTGACGCTTCTGGAAACTGAAACTTGTTCATTAAGAGATATTTCATGCACTTGGCGTCATTTAAGCATCCCTTGAGTTCGTGGCGAGAGTACCTATATGATATGCCGACGATCACTGCCTTTTTCTGGCCGTGGGCGTTGGGCAGGGGTCCCGGTGGCGCGTGGCTGTAAGGAGAAGGCGGAGCAGGAGGACCAGGAGGTGGCGGAGTAGCGTGAGAATGGGAGGGAGGCGGCGCATTACGCGCGTCAGCTATTTGGGTGACGGCTTGGCAGATGGCGCAGCGGATGGATCTGGCGCCCGGTGGCAGCTGTAATGGGGTCCGGCAATTGGAGCAATTTACTAGCATGAACATGATGTGGTGGATTTGGGATGTTAATTAAATTGTGACGGAAGAACGGGACCTTGGGTTTTGATCGGGGATTACAGGAGCAGGTGAGAGGGAGGGACAGCGAAGGAGACTTGTTGAAGAGTAGGACGTGTAGGACAATATCAATAAGTAGATGGGTAGTAGTGGTATTTCATTAGGCTTTCCGCGGATACAACAATGTACGATTGGTTCACTTCCGTTAAATAGTGTCGCTGGCGGACAATGTTGAAAGCAAACGCGTTTTCAACGTTTTAATTATAATATCTTTGCGCGTGTTTGAAATCGGGTTTTATTTTTAGGAAAATTGCAACTGCTGTCCCCAACTTTTACCCTTTCTTCACTTTTACCTTTAATCTTTATTTTTTGACATCATTATCCTAACCTTTCATTTATTGGTGGTTGCTGTCCTCATAGACTATCCAAACAAAAATAAAAAATAAAAAATAAAAATAAAAAAATAGGAGTCAAATAGACATGTTCACATAATTTGGTCAAAATAAAAGGGGTAATATTGATCATTCGCCATTTCACGTTTTATGCCTCCAGTTTGATTGGTGGTAAATTTGTTTTCTTTAGTTAGCTAGGTGTGAATTTGAGCCATAACTTATATAAGCAGCTAGTCACCCGACTGTGTCCCATTTTCTATAAGAAACCAGGTTTCCATTTGTTTATTATAATATATATTGCTAAGTGATAATCAATACACCCACATTCCATATGCTCCAACTTTTGTTTACTTATCTAAACCACTACAGAGCTTAATGGAAATATAAGACGAGAGACATTTATGTTACAAATGAATTTTAAAATCAAAAAATAATTATCTGTTTTTTACTACAGAAGCAACTTGTACACCAGGGTCAAACTGAATTCGTTCTCTGCTTAGAAGAAATAAACCAACATGTAAAGCTCAAAAATAATGTTCAATACAAATCCGGTGTAGAGGTGTAAAGCACTGTCTTGTCGACTAGACAGCCAACATATAGGACTTGCCCACAAATATTCTTGAGCCATGCCAAGCCACGGTTAAGCAACCTTCGGCTAATGGCCTGACCAATCAACATCAGGATAACCTATGTCCTCAAATGGGTAAAAGAAATAATATTATTCACCTCGAATCTAAATGATCATTGATCTATATAATAGCAAGAATACTGCCACATTGTCCAATATATTAAAGGTACTTTCAAGCTTCCTAGAACAACAAGACAGTGTTGCCAAATACACCGATGATCATCTAGACTCTACATGAATAGCATTACTCTCATGAGACGATTCTGAATAATCTTACCTAGCCCCACTAACACCAGTCTAGATAACATAAGGTGATGTATGATAGATTCACTTAAATGCAAGGGGACGTGGTCCAATTGGATATATCACTGATTCACTGTCATGCAATGGAAGACTACATTCTTGAACTTCAGTCCAAGGAAAAGAGGAAAATTAATAACTATACATTCTATACTTGAGAATATTACATTTCTATTGAATATCGTAGCAGTTATTCACATACAAGGCCGGATAAATTAGGGGTTTCCCTGGGCACCAGCCTTTCATTTTATACCCACCTCAACTTTACAAAAACAAAATGAAAAACACAAGCAACATAGAGACCTCTCTCTCTCTCTCTCTAACCTGGTCGACACGATCATGTCAGCAAAGAACATGAGCTGATTCAAAATTCAGCTTCCACCAAGAAACTAAATTGTATTTCGAAAGAACAAAGTAAGAATAGAGGTCAAAACAATAAGATGACCCATGAATATCACTACCAGTTGAACCTCCTGCAACGATATTTTGTGCTGAAGTCCATTTTTGAACTGACTATTTAGTTAGTTGCAGATTCATTTACCAGGAAAATTGGAATCTCGTCTCTTCAATTATGCATTTGCTTTTGGACAGCATTCACTGCTGCTACTCTAGCTGCATGAGCTGCCCTGTTAGCCGCTGCTACAGCCCTGTTCACTCTTTCATCCACCTTCGCCACATCATAAGCTTTCTCTGCTGCTCGTCTTGCTTCCTGATAATTAAACAAAGAACTCATCACAAAGCCCATTTAGAGCAATCTTTCCACGGCTGTCATGGATCTAGATAGTTGTCATTAAAATAACAAAGATATCAGTTTCTATCAACAGAATTTAAAAACTTAAAATGCAATGTAAACATATACTACTAGCGAATTTGTAAAAATTACAGGCAAAATATATGCATCAAGTAATGAGTCAATCATTGTAAAGCATATTGATGTAATATTTGTTGTACGAAGAACTGTGCCAACAATTCCATTCCAATCTCAAAACAAAGTCCTAAATGCATGAAAGAGAAGATTACGGAGATGGCTTTAAGATGCAACTTGGGGGGGGATCTAAACTTTCCTTGGCATAAGATCTAATCGCAATTGACATCTTTTTAATGAAAGGAGGATGAGCACTTGACAAACAAATTTTTTTCGAGTAATAGAATAAATAAATCAACTCGATTGCAAGGCTTGGGATAAAAATGATACCAGTGTTGATCTAACTTTTCGTTGGCATAAGATCTAATCGTAGTTGACATCTTTTTAATGAGAGGAGGATGAGCACTTGACAAACATTTTTTTTTTTTTTTCAAAAGTAAAACTTAAAATGATTGCAACTTGCAAGGTCATCTCAGTAGAGAGATTTACCTCTCAATACGTAATTTTGGCTTGGCTTTTGGTTTAAGTAACAATCACAGATGGAAGAGAGTATGAAGGGACATAAGATGAAATCATTGAGACTAGAGGATAATGAGCTAAGCTTGTTTAAGGGTAAGGTCTTTAGAGAAGCTGCTTGAAACTCAGACGATACTCCAAACAGTGTGGAACAAGATTACTTATTTTATACAGAACCAGTGAAGGAGATGTTAGGAAAAACTAAAGAGGAAAGGCCTACTGCTTAGACACGGTGGAGTAACAATTTCTCGAGGGGCAAACAACATATTATGAGAGGCAGCAAAAGATCGGGATCAAAAGGAAGCCTAAAAAGGTGTCAAGGAGATAAAATAGAAAGCATAAGACAAATTTTATAAATGCTTTCCTACAGACAGAGAGTATAATCCATATAAATTATCTAAGGTCAAGGAGCACAAACCATTAAGCCCCTATTTGGTGTGGATGAAAAGTCCATAAAAATTTATAATTAAAATCAACAATTAATTTTAGGGAAATTGCAACCACGGTACCAAGCCTTTCATTTAGTAGTAGACTTGACCCAAACCTTTTACCAAACTTTTCAAAAATTCACACCTGAAATCCAAATGGGTGGAAAACATCCATTTGACCGATAGTTAACCCAAATAGTAAACTTTCAAATATTTTAACTAACTTTTAAAAGGGTAACATAGTAAATTTACAATTTATTACAAAAAACAAAATTATAATAATTATATCAAAAAAAGAAAAACAAAAGCCCAACCACCCTTTTTCTTCTTCCCCGACCCCATCCAACTCCCTTACTCCAAAACCACCCTACCCAGCGGCAGTGACCGGCCATCATCGTCGCAACCACCACCAACCCTCAACAATGGCAACAGAACCGTCACCCTAAAGGCATTCCATGGAACTATATTCAACCTATAATTTTTCTATTTCTTACTCCACTACACTCAATTTCTCATTCAAAAAATCCTTTATATGGCTGTCCAACCCTTGGTTTTTCCCTCAACCTATTCATCCAACTGCAAAGCAACAAACACAGACACAACACTCCTTTCCAGTTCCAAATGCACAACCCTCTCACTCATCTTAATCAACTCGCTCTGCACCTTCTCCATCTCAGAGTTATACCGAGTCAATTCTGATTCTAGGGACCCTTTCTATTGCATGGGCGAGTCCAACTGTTGATATATTATGCCTTGGTTTCTTGTATTTTTTCTTACTTTTTTGTAGCAAACAAGAGAATGGAAGGTATGAGGTTTATGGTTTTTTGAGACTTCCATGGTTGAAGTAAAAGGGAAATGCACCCTTCAATTGGTGGAGATAAAGGGTGAGTGCAGGCGACGGCTAGAGAGAATAAATGAAAGCGAACGTTTATATTTTTTTTATTAATTATTATTATTATTATTTTTTTTTTGGAATGCAAATTAGGGATATTGATCTTGGGTTTGACTAGGTGTTGGCAATGGAGGATGGTGGGGTTGTAGTAGGCCGTCGACGAAAATGGTGGTTGTTGGGCACTTTGATTTGTGACCGACAAGAATGGGAAAGTTGAAAGGGTGGCAATAGCAGCAAAAGATGAGGTAAAAATGGAAGTTGAAAAGCAAAGAAAGAAGGCATTGGTACTGGCGATGGATGATTTTCAAGAGGTGGGGAAGAAAGAGGTCGGTGGTTGGGGTTTTGTTTTTTGATATAATTCTTATAATTTTGTTTTTTGTAAGAAAATCTAAATTTACTATGTTATCCTTTTAAAAGTTAGTCAAAATATTTGGAAGTTTACCATTTGGATTAGGGTGTGAATTTTTGAAAGGTTCAGTATCGTGAATAGCACAAATAAAATGTTTGAATCAAGTCTACTACTAAATGAAAGGTTTGCTACCATAGCTGCAATTTTCTCTTAATTTTAACCACACATTTTATGGGATCCACAACTTTTCAACCACACATTTTGTCAACGTTTATCAATTCTATTAAAAAAAATTTAATCCACATCAAACAAGAGCTAAGTGTCGAGCGCATTAGGACAAGGACTTTCGAGTTTTAGAAATGGATAATAACATTTAAGAGAATGAATATGTGCTTCTTTGTGATATTGTTGAATGAAAAGGGGACAATTATTCAAATAGAAAGAGGCTACTATCACTGGGAAAAGTAGAGATTTCCTTTCAAAAAAACCCGAAAAAGTTGGAAGCTTGCCGGTCTTTGGAGCTAGAGGTATTCCTATTGGAATTTAGAAGTGTCTGTAAGAAGTATGCATATCTTGGTTGACAAAGTCATTTAACAAATCACATCAACAAAGAAAGATACGTGGTGAGAGGAAGGGAAAAAAAATTACTAAACCCCATTTATAAAACTAAGAAATACTAAGAATTGAGAAAATTATTGTAGCATTAAGCTAATAAATCATACGACAATATTTTTAAGGAGATAGTGATAAAGAAAATAACTAACAATTGATGGTTACAGATACAAAATCGGTTTTAAGTTTGAAAAATCAACTACAAAAACCATTAAAACCGATGGAGTAATAAAGGGAAGTAAAGAAAGATCTTAATATGGTATCACTGATTTAGAAAAATCAAATGATAAGGGTACATACGGATGTACATGGTGGGTCTTAGAAAAGGAGTTAAAACCAAGTTAGAAAAATCAAATGATCGGAGTATATACGGATGTACATGGTGGGTTTTAGAAAAGGAGTTAAAACCAAGTATATTAATGTTATTGAGGATGTATACGTGAAGATTGTGACTCTAGTTTATAATGATAATGAGAACGACTAGAGACTCGAAAGATTTCAAATTCTGTAAAGGCTACACCAAGAACCTGCTTTAAGTTTGAATTTGCATATCTCATTTATGGAAATTGACAGTGGTAAACCTAGAAGAAAAGGTATAACCAAAATCATATGAAGGGATGCAAATGAAAAGAACATGAAAAAGAATAATCATATGGCCAGCCCAAATAAGTCTTTAGCTGCATTGGGTTTGGTTCAGAAATGGTGAAGAGAAGAAAACAAATAATTTATTGAAAATGTGGTCCACATCATTAAAATCATTTTTCCTAGTTTAATAGATCTGTAGCTGCTACTTGGAGGTAACAAGCTTGTTATTAATTGCCATTTTTGAGGATAGAGTATTAATATTCTCAGGAAACAAATTAGCACTTCACTAAATTTAACTAAGCCCTTGTTTGAGCTCCCTTTTTTTTTTTTTTTTTTGGAAAATTTTCTAACTTTTTCATCACATTTTTTACGAGCCCACAACCCGAGCTCTTGAACTTTTGGCTCGTGGGCTTTTGTCCACAAGCCGCTCGAGAGCTCGACGAGCCGAACCTTACTCATTGGATCCCACCCTTGCTAGGCTCGTACGAGCCGCCCATGAGCCGAGCTTTAACGAGCTGAGCGGCCAAGCCGAAGAGCTGCTCAGCCCGTTTAACATCCTTTCATTCCATTTATCTTAATTAATGATTGTTTCATTTGCCGAGTGATTTATTTTTCTCTTTCAAATCCATTGCACTTTATGCAAAGTCTAGACGGCATATACTTTTCTTATTCATGTAATGTCGAAAGACAAATTTATTTATTTCTCAAAGTCGAGATTTGTGAACTGTGGATATTAACGGGAAAACGTTTCCAGTTTGCTGCTGTATATCTATCAAAGTAACTACTTAACTGATGGATTCGACTGTTACATAGGCAAAATTAGCTCATGGATTGACTCGGATTCTGAAGATGAATTGCTTTGAAGCAAGAAATAGCTTGAGCCTCTCATCTATCCTTGCAGATGAAATTTTGTAATTTCAATAATCATTTATGCTATTAAAAAAAAAAAAAAGTACCATAACTAATTTGACACAAATTGGAAGTTCATTGTCTTTTTAAAATAAAAACTATAAACACCAAGGAAATGGGAAAATGACACGAAAATCGGACATTGTTTCAATAGGCTTAATTAAATATGATTAAATGGAACTCGAAACTTGTCACATTTTAATTCAACATATCGCATTACTCAAAAGAGAAGTTTAATCCATTGAAACTAGATAGTATTATTCATTAATAAAACCATACGAGATTAAAAAGGGTAGCTTTCCATGATTCACCATCCGAATCTCACTAAAATTTGTGAAAAGACGCTACATCATCCAAATCAATTGTAATCAATCGTCGTTCATATTTTGTGAAGTCTTTCTTGCTACTTCAGAAAATGTGGCGCTTAAACACAATGTTCTAAGCTAACTATATTTATCGATCTGACCCTTTTTTTCCTTTTCTAAATATATTAACATTGGTTGTAAATCAATTACTTCAAGTAACTGAAAATGAAAAATTATACAACATGAGATGAAGCTGCAGGAATGATGACGATGATGGGAAGAATTCACAGAAACCGTCTGGTGACCCCTGGCTGCCTCCGAATTTTACATTGTCAACAAACATACAAACCAAGTTGCATTAACGGGGAGATGTTACTCACGGGGACGAGCAAGCCAAAGAGAGCTAAGTGCTCGAAGCCGAGAGAAGTAATCGTTGATGGCAAGTAGAGCACGAGCTGATTGCCGAGTTGTCAATATACTATGCATTCGTTGCAAAGTCTGTTGCCGCAAATTGTCAGCCTGCAATACAAGTAACGCCTCGTCATCATTAATCAAATCATACACAGATGGAATTATACTTCAACACAATTTCTCACATTTACATGTCAATATGACCGATGAGCCCCATATGATCTCTATTATGCTCTACACAGTCTTGTTCCTGTTCAGTTACCTTCTTCTTGGGATATGCAGAAATAAAATGAACAAAGAGACGGGTGCTGGCTAGGGGATAGGATTGATAACAGAAAACAAAAGGTACAAAGAGCAAAAAGATAACCTGACGAATGAAGCCTTCCAGAGTTCCCAACTTTCCCATAGCCATTGCCATTTGACCCATGTAGTTGGCAACATTTCCTGTTGATGGGCCGAGTGAGGCGGCCAATGTTTCGGCCAAAGACTGCTGCAATGCTTCCATTCCCTGTGACAAGGCGTCTTCAGCCTGTTGAGATGACTGTTGTAAGTTGTTTATTGACATTAACTGTTGCTCGGTCAAGGGCTCTAACTGATTTAGAAGAAGCTGCAACCAGGTAGGTCAAAGTTTTAAAGACTAATAGAACACCTACAAAAGGTTGGCACTTAAACCATAAAAAACAAAACAAACAAGCAAAAAGATATGAACCAAGAAAATTCACTCTTCCGGAATAAAATAAAATGTGCACAGTTGCACGCTCAATTAGGACAGGAGAATTAATTCAAGTAGTGTACGGTCACGAAAACAACAGAGAATCCAATAGCTATCCCTCTTTGACCTTATTGCTTTAAACTGAATGGAGTGACTGCGCTCAAAAAGCAATGCTCTTCAATACATGAAATTTTGAAATCTTCCAACAAACGTCAGCCAAAAATCTACTTTCACTGAAAGAGGGGAAAAAAAAAATTCTAGGGAATGTGATCTTGATGTTAATCACTTCCAGTTCACCTGGGATTTGAAAGCAAAAAAGGGAAAGAGTAGGTGGGATACTTTGTCTGGTTCATAGCAAAGTGAAGGAAAAAGTAGCAAACTAAATCATCAAATATATGTTCCTCTTCAACAAGAGGAAAATTTGTAAGCTAAAGAAAAAGAACAATGAGTGCCTTTCCAGTAACAGTAAATTCCTATGTATCTTTTCAATAGAAGGTTAGTTCCTAATTAATCTTTGTAACTTGCATACAAATATAGCAAAGGACACGGAATCAACACTAAACCTTCATTCTTTTATTATTATTTTTTTTTTTTTTCCAATTCAATCTTTTCTTTCCCATCCTTTCCTATTTAGGTAACAACACAGGACAAAATATTTGATTATGACATGCACGTACACATAGTTAATGGGGAAGCAACAAACTTAACTCCAAGCGGTTGGAGAAGGGGCCCGGGTGGGGGGCATAAAAGGATTTGAAACACTGGAATATTAATTCAAGTGACACAAAGGGCATGATTAAACAGGTATTACTAAACAACAAAACAGAACTTAGTATTTCGTAATTTAACGATGAAAACAAGTTTTAATAATTTTTCAAAATTTTTGCAAGAGAAGGATGAAAGCTAAAGATGTGAACATGATCTAAATCATAAGCATCATCTTGTCTGAACAAAACACGCCAGACATGACAGATCACAAATACATACAACTTGAAGTCTATGCAAAAATATTGAACAATAACGACAAACTCAAACTTTACTACCTACAGAAGACTTGATTTATTGACATGAAATGTTTAGGGATCAACTATTAAATAAAGCCTACCATTTTATATAGTAATACATCAAATGACAATATGCATACATCGTATAAACAATGAGAAACGCTTAAAATAGGCAGAATGCAAATATGCATCACCAAGATTACCTGTAATGGTAGTGTCCAAGACCATGTTTAACGCCCCACTTAAATTCCCCCACATAACGGCTCCCATCTTCACAAGTATGAATACCACACCCATGGCTCTGCCCACTAGACCACTCCCCAGCATAGACATCTCCTGTATAAAACCTGTACACCCCAAAGCCATGCCTAAGCCCTTGTCTGTACTGCCCTCTATACCGGCTACCCCTCGCCCATGTCTCAACTCCATATCCATCATACTTACCATCCACCCAATCTCCTTCATATCTCCCACTCATGTAATAGTAATACACCCCACTCCCACTACACTTCCCCTTATGATATTCGCCCTCATACACATCCCCGTTGTTGAATGCCTGTACATAAGACCCTGAAATTGCCTTCTTATCCGCCTTGAGTGAAGACCCAATTGACCATAACACCGGTAATTGTGGCCAGTTCACTTGTTTTTTAGCACGAATTTTAACTGGCAACGACCTGGCAAGGCACAACCATATCGTGGGGAGTCTTGGAATGGCCAAATTGAGCGAAAACAAGAGCGCAGCAGAGAAGGCAAAGGCGGAGAGGAAATCAAGAATAAAGGAGCTGGAAGGGTGGGAGACAAGGAAGTAAAAGAAGGGAAGACTGAGGAGTAGTATGAGGCGGAGATGGAGGCGCATACGACCGCGTAGGTAACGAACATGGTGGTGGAAGTGGGTCAAGAATTTCTGAGACCTCGTGTAAAGAAGATTAAATTTCGAAGGTGGGTGTGGTCCAGATATCCCATATCTGTGAAGGGCATTTGACAAAGTCGGAGTCTTGGTAAGCGAACTTGAAATTTGTTGAACATTAGGTCTCTTCAAAGGTGAGGGTTTGAGGGGAAACCGATCATTTTGACCCTTCAGTCGATTTTCATCATTGATAAGGATCTGAAGGGTACTATTATTCACGTAAGACGACGAATTTGAAGGATGGTGAGTATTTGGGTGAAAATTTTGGAAAAGATGTGGATGTTTTTGTGTAAGGGAAGAAGGGGGCAGTGGGATAGGGTTGAAATCGGAAGAGATGCCACTGCTTTCTGTTCCGATCTGAACTTCTGATTTCTTCTGACGCATTACATATATAAAACCAAACCCTCCCAAATTCACAAAACAGATTCAATGGAAGATTTAGTGCGTGCGCTTGTGAGAGAGGAAGAGAGCGGAGGCCACGAGGAGTTTAACGGTGTCTGAGAAGGATTAAAAGTTTGATACCACTGGCGACCGGCCGCAGAAGGCCTTGGACTTGTTTTAAAGGATTTGCCATTTTTATATTTGCCCCTCATCTATTGGATTAATACCGAAATTGCCACTCTGTTTGATGGATCCAATAATTATTTCGTTTTGGTCCTTCTATTTATAAGAGTTGCAAATTAGTATCTTTTATTGTGAACCTTTTTCAAAGTAAATGAAAATTTGCTTTCCTAGTAATTACTACTAAATGAATAATAATTTATAAAATTAGAAATGTTCAACTTTGGCATCCCCTTGTTGAATCAATAATAGGATCAAAGGAATTGAATGGTCGGATTGATGTAGTTGATTATCGAGTAGACACGATTAAAAATTTTTATCTATACTTACTTGGCTAATCGTATCTTTAGATAAATGTTATACTTGAGAAAGAAGAAAGCGTCAAAACTAGACATGCAAGGGTTTCTAACTTGAAGGGATGCTAGCAGAGGTAGAAATATAAGTTCAAGGGTGCCCAAATCCATTTAATTTTTTATATGTAATAATAATAATAATAATTGTCTTTCCCTCGCTCCGCTTCTGAATATTAGCAAACTGTTATAAAATGAGAATAATGCTGCTGGTACATTATGGAATTACATAATGATTTACATAAGATGAATTTTTAAAATAAACTCTCTATCCAAACAATTCCTTGAGGTGCAAGTACTGCTGACTACTCATGATTGAGTCAAAATTAAACAAATTATCCCTTGCTAGTATAACATTCATGTTTTAATTAATGATCGAAGTCAAACCAATTATTTATTTTTACATAAGATCCAAATTAATAATCATCCACAAAAATAATATTATCGTTACAGAAATATTATATGATTCATAATATTCACAAAAATATTCATTCTTCATCAAGTAGATAGTAACTCGAATTAAGAGTTCTAACTTGGCATACCCAACTATTTAGTACATTAAAATTAAACATAGTTGAAGAAAATGATACGAACAGTGAAAGATACGACTTCGGATATAGCTAATACTTGTTGAATGTTCTATGCACAACTTCACATCCAAAACGAACGAAGGGAGCAACGTAAATATTTAAATTGATCAATATGGGAATCTCCCTTCATTCTTAATGTTAAAGTAGAATGTGAATTAAGACACGTTAATGCAACACTTGCATCTCGTGAGATTCTAGAAGAATAAGAAAGAGGCACAAATAGACTTTTGGCCACATGAAAAGGAAAGTGGGAAAAGGGTGCTTTTCAACCAGGGTGGGGTCGAAAAGGTGACCATGGTGTGCTTTTCTAAATGGTTGAATGTTCAATCTCAAGTCTCAATCTAACTTGTAGTTAAGATGCTAGCAATTTCTTTCACTCGACCCTACCCACCATGGCCCTCATTCCTAAGAGAAAGTAAGGATGAAGACTTGACCGTTTTGTAGGGCTAGAAAGCAAGAATGGAAGTGTCCTACCCGCTAAGAGCGAAGTCTTTCATTTCTCGACGTTAAAGTATGAATAAACTCAAATTAGAAGTCGTTAGTCTATGTTGAAATTATTGTGTTGTAAAAAATCGATAGGATCCCATATGTAGGTCCCGTAAACTCAAAATGTTATTAAGTGAAAAGTATGTGTTAATCGATTATTCACAGAGTTTCATGTTTCTTTTGTTTCCATTTTGCTTTATTGGTCAGATGTAATCAATTAATTAGAAAGCATTGATCAGACAAAATAATTGTAGAAGTTGAGTTAAAAGGTCAATCGATTGGTCTGTTTAACCTTTATTTTTAGTATTATTGATCTGAAAATTCACCCACTCATCATGTAACTCAATAGGCCACTGTATTTTAAGTGCCCAACTATAGAGAGAAAAAAAAAATAGAATAATCATACATTTTAATGGTAGTTAATTTTTTCAAGTCTATTTCTCCATCATTTAGTGGAAGATAAGTATATGGCTGAAATTTTAAATTACTAAATCTTGTGCCTTTGACATGAATACAGATTGGTCAATAGAACCAGAAGATAACAAGAATGATTGATACGTCTGAAACTACGGTATTTGTATTGGAATTGTATCTATAAGGTTTAGGACACGAGTAACTACAAGAGGGGTAATTTAATGATGGGTTAATTTCACAACTACAAATATTTAGGGGATCAATTTAAAACATCAGGTAAATCAAAAAGTATTTCAAAAATCAGAATGGCTTCTAATTTTTTTTATTTTTTTTTTCTTCCTCTCTTATGTCTTAAAAAAAAAAAAAAATCTTTTGTTTGACTTTAGGTTATTATTATTTTATTCTTTAAAAAAAAATTTCGATTTGACTTTAATTTCAAGTTATTAAAAACTTTATCAGTATAAAAGTTAAAAGTGACTTTATCTGATAAAGAGTTAAATAAAATTTAAACTATGATATTATCTACGTTATTTAATTTTGATCTTGAGATTTATTATTTTGTTGAAAACGTCGAAAGCAAGTATGGAGTTCCTATAAATTTATTAAGTATGATTTGTCTGATTGAACTTGCATTTTGAAACCTTGAAAATTGTATAATTGACTAATGGTATGAATTATTAAGTAAATATAGCATTTTATAATTTGATGTGTATTATTTTAATTATTAAATAAATTTTTAAAATGATACTAAAAAATAAGAAGACTTTTTTATGCCTAGGTTTACTTACGCTCGTTAAGTTAGAAGTTTCGCCTCCATGTTTAGCCACGCTTTACGGTTTTCAGAACATTGTTACTAACACAAACCATCATGCAATTGATCATCGGAAGATTTTTCTATTTGACCTATCACTATTCCTTTTTATTGAAAGGTCTATATTACCCTCAATGAAAATATTCTTTCTATATTGCAATATACATCATAATCTTTTAAACATTTTATCTTATATTTACCCTATTTTGAAATTTGAATATAATTTCATTCTATGATCTAATAAATTGAAATAATCTGCAACATATTGTTCACAATTATTATTTAATATATTATATTCTTCAGAAAATGCATCCATATTTTCTAATTGAGATGACATATTTTTTATTACTTCTATCATTCTTTCTAATAAATTATCCAATCATTTAATTGTATATCCTGGAATTTATTCAAATGATCATCAAATCATGCAATTAATCCCTACAATTTTTTAAGATCTTAAAAATATTCATTCTAATTTTAGCAAAAGTTTAATAGTTTTACTTTAGGTTTGATTTGGACTTGTATTCTTAGAATCGAGTGACCTTCGAGTTCCGAATCTTAAACTATTTCCTTCAAGGCCTCCTGCCTTCATGGAATTGTTACTGTTTCAACTACTTGCTCTCACTGTATTAATTTCTAAAGAATGAAATCCTAGACTTCTGTTAAAGAAAAACTCTCTTTTTGCTAAAATAAGAAGGAACTTTTTATCAGATCTATCAAGAATCTATGGGAATATAAGATTTAGAAACTCATATTCATATAAAAAATATTGAAGTTTTATTTCTATCATAATTTATACAAGACTTCTATTTTGTACAAAGGGATTTCCAGAAAGACTGATTTTTCAAATTAGGAATGGGTTTTTTGAGTAATTATTGTTTACAACTCAAGATTTCAAGAGAAGATGATATTCTCTATGGCAATGTGTCTATTTATACAAGTTTATGAGACTCTATTAGATCATTGAGTACATTGGCAAGGCACACTTGCCTTTATTATTTTCTTCATTGGGGTCTACATTTTCACATGTTGCTTTTAACTTTTTATCCAAAGAGCATCTTTTTCTATTGTTACTATTTATCTTCAATATCTTTACATGCAGTTGTATTATTGTTCTTCATTCATCTTTGACAAATGTGCTCTATTATTGTCTTCATTTCTTCACATGCAGTTGGGGCACTCCCTTAGCTGGCATGATTCTTTTATAGTGGTAGGACATCCTGAAAATTGATGTATATCAAATATTGTAATATAGTCTTTTAAAATTTCTAATTTTGCATATCCTCCATTGGATACCAACATCCAATTTTCATATTGACACAAGTAAGAGAATTTTTTATCAAACAATTTTTTGGGAATGTTGTAGATGGCTTTAATTCCAAATACTCTTTGTCTGATCTATGATTTGGTCACTGTTGGAATTTTTCTATTATTTTCTGTAACATCAATTTGGAAATTGGCTGCAACATATCCAATTGAAATTATGTGTTCAACTGGATAGTAAACAACTCCATCATTCTGGACTGATTGAATAGAATTTCAATTATATTTTCCTTCTCTTGGCAAATCTGGATACTTCTTTAATAAATATGTCATCAAACTTCAAAATTTCAATAAAATCTTTTCCTGAATATATCAAATCTATAATATGTCATAATTTTTATAAATGAAGGGTCTCCTCCTTCCATGGCTGTTATTTTGGAATAAACATTATTTCCCGGAAAAATAAAATATGAATCACTTATTTTTATTTCATAAACAATTTTGACTATTTCGACATATTTTTCTTCTTTTGGATATAAAGGGATTTTATCTTCTTGGTCTATGATGTTGATTGTTTTAGTATCTCCATGTATCATAACTTTCTTGGTTGATGATATAGAAATGGAATATCCTTTATTATCAGTTGGTATATTGTCACGTATGGGTTCACTGCTGCTTTCAGCTGTCCCTGTTTTGGTATTGATTTGAAAAACTCATTTCTGAGCTCTTAGTATATCTGTCTCATACAATATATCTTTTAGTTGTGTTGCAATAGCATCAACTTGATTTTTGAGTTCTATGGCATATTTTTTATGCTCAGTAGTGATATTCAACAATATTTTTATATTTGAGTTGAGCATCTCTGATATCTGGGTTGCTCCAGAGTTAATATCTTTGAATTCTTCTTTAAAAAAGTATGTCATTTTTTGTATATGTATGATAGATTGGTATAATTCTATGCCCTTAGCTTTATCCATCAGCAAATTCTATGTTTCTGCTGAGAAAATTTGTAAGAAAATTATTAACTCCTTTAATATAGATTATATCGAAATTATAAAATGCTAAATAAGTTTGTTATCTATGGAGCCTTCTGTATTGAGGGTCTAATGGCAATTTATTCCCTACTAATCTTGCAACTTGAGAATTATCAGTTTCAACAATAAATTTTTTAGACAATAAAAATAATGAGAACTTTTTTATTCCTCTAATAATTGCTAGTAATTCTTTCTCATGAGTAGTATAATTTATTTCTGCTTGGTTAAATGTTCCATTTGAGTATCTACAAATTTCATTTAGATCTGTTTTTAATATTGCTGTCCAATATTTATCTGAAGTATCAATATTAACAATTAGATTATCTTTTTCATCTGATAATTTTAATTTTGGTAAATTTTTGCATTCTTTTTTTAATGATTTAACTATTTCTGTATGTTCTTCATTCCATCCTTTAGTATTTGTTTTCTAAGTAAAACTTGGATTTTATGTCTTTTCTTAAAAAGATTTTCAATAAATCATTTTGCATAGTTTAAGCATCTTAAGAATTTTTGTATTTGTTCTTTAGATTCTAATTTATCTGGAATTTTTTTTTTATCTTTTTGGATATATGAGTATGTAATTTTATCCCTCTTTTATCTATTGATAATCCAAAAAAGTCTATCTCTTATTTTTCTATTATAAATTTCTTTTTAGATAGGACAATTCTTTCTTTTTTACATTCGTTAATAAATTGGATTAAATGATTTCCATGCTCTTCTTTACTATTAGAACATATTAACATATCATATATATAAACTATTAGAAATTCATTAAACTTTTCAAATATATTATCCATTTTCCTTTGATATATTTGTGGTGCATTTTTTAGACCAAATGACATAACTAATCATTCATATTTTCCTTGAGGTGTGCTAAATGCAGTATATTGTATGCTATCTTCTTCCATTTTTATTTGCCAAAATCCTAATTTACAATCAAATTTAGAATAATATTGTTTTCCTCTTGCAAGATTTATTAATACTTCTTTATTTGGTAGAAAGTAACCATCAAATTTAGTATATTTGTTTAATTCTTTATAATTTATGACCATCCTAACTTTTCCTCTAACTTGTTCAAAATATTTTATAACTATAAAGACTGGACTATTATGAGGTCAATTACTAGGTCTAATAAGTTTTTATTTTAACAATTCTTTTATCTGATTTTTAAATTCTTATGTATTTTCTATAGTATACATCATTGGTCTAACTCTAATTATAACATTTTTTGTTAATTCTATTTTGGTTTTTGGGTGATGTGGTTTCCAAAATAATAATGGATTTCTCCAAAAACCTTTTCTAGTTGTTCAATGATTTTTTCTATATTCATTTATATTCCTGTTTTTAGAACCTTTTTATATATTATTCTTTTATTTTTTATTTCATTATAAATAATTGATTTTTTCTCCCATTTATTACCACGCTGGGCTGGCTAAACTTTATAAGGTTTAAATTCTCTAGGAATTTTTAATAAGTGTCCACAAGGTGTTTGTAGCATTATCGTATAATTATTTTATTTATAATATTGAATTTGTTGTATAAAGTCATTTCCTAATAATATATCACATTCTAATTTATCGTATTTATAAATTTTATTTATTGTTACTTGTTTGCTTCCAAAAATTATATTAACTTTGTCAGCACTATTAATTATTTGAGTACTTTCTCATGTAACTCTAATTATTTTTATATTACTATTATTATTGCATGATTTTATTAGAAAACTTTTAAATATTGTTATATCACTTCCTGTATCTATTAAAGCACAAGTTATTATATTTGTTTTTACAATAGTAATTTGTATATACACAGCTAATGAAAAATTTATCTGATTATTCATCTAATTCTTTTTACATAATGTAGTTTGTCCATTATGAACAATATATAGTCCTTCTCTTTTTATACTATAATCTTCTAATCCATTTAGAAAACTCATTCCTAAAAGTATATGGTGATTTATATCCATACTTTTATCTATGTAACATGATACTAAAAGATCTATTCCTCCTATTTTTATTGGTACATTAACTTCTAAATCTGTTATATGAGTTATTAGGCCTTTATTTCTAATTGAAGTTGTATGACATTCACTAGCTCCTGTATCTATTAATATATTTGCTCCATTTATATTTTCTCTTCCATTATAATATTCTCCTTCTATTTTCATGTTTCCAACATTCATATACAGTTTTACTTCTTTTATTTTGTTGATCTCTTCTAATTGGTTTTTATTAGGTATTTTAAAACTTTTTGATCTTTTAATTAATTTTTCATCCTTAAATATGATATTATTAGAACATTTTCCTTCATTTAATTCTGTTATTTCCGGTTTATTTTTTGTTATACTAAATTCATATTACTCTGGAATTAAACTTATTTGTTTATTTGGCTCTATTATTTTACTAATATCTTTACATTCTTTATTAATTTCAATATATGGTTTATTGGAATAAATATTCTCATAATTAGAATTAGTAAATGTATATAAAGCTCTATATTCTATAGTCATAATTTGATCACCTGATTGCATGATATCATCCCTATGAAGTTTAAAATGTAGTCCTAACATTTCATTAAAATTTCTATATTTTAGTGATACACAATATTTTGGATAACATGTAAAAATAATTTTTTAATATACTAAATTTCCTTCTATTGTTCCTAAATGACTATCTTTTAAGTTTATTATTCTTCTATTATGTAAAGTTATAATTAAGGTGAATCTATCCATTCGCTAAATAGTGATTTAAATATTATTTATATTCCTGCTAAATAAATATATTGAATTTTTTTCACTTTATTTTTTACTGATCTTTGTTAATAGTTTTTCCACTGTATTTTTTGTTAAAAGATTTAATTTATATTACCCATAAGTTGTCCTTACATCCATGATTTTTTCTATTTTGTGATATTCATTTATTGCTATTTTTTCTCTTTTCCAAATTCTATCAAAGACTTCCCATTTTCCTATTTTTAAGTCTAGCGATAATTTTTACAATTTTCTAAACTTGTTATTATCAAAAGTGACTTTTAATCCATATCCTTCTATTCTTTCATATTCTTGTATATTTATGTTATTACTTTCTATTTCTTTAATTTCTCTATTCAGATCATGATTCATCCTCTATTTCAATTATATGTACTTCTTGATCATAGCATTCTTCAATATATGATATTTCATTTAATTCATCTTTTATTTCTAAATATTCTTTTTGTAATATTCTAACTTTCTTTTTATCACAATCAGAGCTTATATGACAAATTTCTCCACAATTTCAACATTTACATTGGCTTTTATTTTTCTGTTATTTATATGAGTTATTTTTTCTTTTGTAATACTTTCTCCTAGGTTTTATATTTTTTTTTATTAAAATTTCTAAATTTTTTAAACATTTTATTTTTATATTTTATTTTATTAATTCTTTTTCCAGGATTACATCCCCATTGCACAATGGTTTCCATATTTTCATAACATATTTTAGTTAATTTTCATGATTTTTTTCATTAATTGTCTTTGTTGACATATATATACAAGTATTTCAAATAAAAATTTTATTCTTTACTTAAAGTTCTAGGTATTCCAATATTATCTCTAACATATTTTTCAAATTCTATTTTAAAATATATTCACCATGAACCTGGTAACTTATTATAATACATGTCTTGATATACTTCTTGATTTTCATTACTATAAAATTGAACATAATAGTAATTTTTAAATTCACAAGTATATTATTTAATTTTATACATATCACATATTGTTAAATTTATTAATTTTATTCTAGCATTATTTTTTTCTCTTATTGATTCTCCTTCATCATTTCTTATACAGTTTTCTCCTAAAAATTCATCTGAAATATATTCTATTAATTTTTCTATACCATGTCTATCTGACTTGATTATTTCTGTTTGTACATTTTTTTTTATTAATATTTTTGTATTATTGTTTATTCCTTCCCACCAATTTCTAACATCTCCTTTAAATGATGTTATTAAGAAATATATTCTTCTTTCAGTATTTTCCTATGTGTTATCTTTGTTATATAAAAAGAATAATATCATTGAATCTGCCCAAGTTAATAAGGCTTTTTTAGTATCTATTTTACAGTCTAAATTTAGTTTTGTTCCTCGATAATTAATTGGTTTATCATAATTATCATTTAATTCAAATCTATCTTTATATTTATTTCTTTTAGGTGGTTGTCTGTCTCTTACTTTATCATAAAATTGTCTATATGGTCTATTATATATAGATGCATAACTTTCATCTGTATCATGCAATTCTTGTTTAGAGGTTTCTGCTGGATTAGGTTCTCATCCAGTATTCATTAAAACTTGGTATTCACTTATATCAGTTAGGCTTAATTGATCAAAATTTTCTATTAATAAATCTAATTCTCCGCTTATCTTCTTTTTCTTCTACTTTTAATTTTCCTAATAATTTTTCTCTAAATTTTTCCTCCTCTTCTAATATTTTTGGTAATATATTCTTACTAAATTAATCATCCATACTTCCTGTTTCTATTACTATATTCTCTTTTTCTATATGTTTCTTTCGTATTCGAGTCATCTCTTTTTCTATAAGTTTTTTATCTATTTTCTTATCTTTATTTTTATTATTTTCTTTTAATTCTCTAATTTCAATTTTTAATATATTTATATCGTTTCTTGTTTCTTTTACTTCATTTCTCAAATCTTGTGCATCATTTATTAACATTTTTATTAATGACTTTAATTCTTCCATATATTCATTTATTGACATCTTAATTTTTTCTTATTTCTAACTCATAAGTTAATTTACATCTTTTATCTTCTTTTTTATCTATTATTTTTCTAAATCTTCTCTCAATTGTTTCTGGATCTACTAATTATTCTTTTACTATAATAAAATATCTGCTTTCAAGTCTTAATCTTTCGCATTTTAATTTTAATAATTATCTATTATTTGATATTCTCATTTCTTCTGGTATTAACATTATATTTTGTATTTCTTCTTGTGTTTTTTCCATTTTTACAAGTAGTTAATTTAATTTTAAATGTGTATTATTACTTGTACTCATACTTTTCTTTATAATATAAATTATTTTCTTCATCTTCATATATATTAATAATTTTTTCATATGTATAAATATCTTTTATTTTTTCTATTATTAATTTTTCTAATATTTGTTCCTTTATTTCTTTAGGAAGTTTTTTTAATTATTGTCAAAGTCATCATTTTTAATCTATTATGAATAGATTTTAAAAATATATAACTACATTTTTTTCTTCTAAATACCAATAATTATCTATTTTTGTTATTTTAATTTCCATGATCTTTATAGCTCTGATACCAATAAAAGGGTGCTACTTAGAGCGAACAAAAATCAAATAAATAAAATAAATCTAATAAATCAAATAAATTGGCAATCTATTAAAATTCAAGCAGTATTTAATTTTTTAAGAACTAAAATGAAAGATTTTTATTTTTCATTAACTTATTATGTAATATTATAAAGGGGGTATTTTGGGTATCAAAATTAGCCAAAGATTATTTTGGAAAAATGACCTTTCTATTTGGGTCATTTCCATGTATTTCCCATTGATCATCATAGCCGAAAAACCACCAAAAGGAGGAAAAAGATATTTTGAAAGTCACCTCAATAAAAATTCAACACCCAAACTCCATCAGACCATCGTCGCCATCATCACCACCACCACCATCATATATTTCGAACTCGACAAAACCAATTCCAATTATTATCAATTATTTTAATTATTAAATAAAATTTTAAAATAATTAAAAGTTTAAAATAATATTAAAATAGGAAGAATTTTTTTTTTTTTTTTTTTGCGCCTAGGCTCACATAGGCTCGTAAAGTTAGAAGTTTCGTCTTCATGTTTAGCCACATTTTACGCTTTTTAGAACATTGTTATTACCACAAACCATCACATAACTGATCATCATAGCCACAGAACCACCAAAAGGAAGAAAAAAAATATTCTGAAAGCACCACCATAAAAATTCAACACCTTTGCTACATCGGACCATTGTCGTCATCATCACCACAACCATCATTATATATTTCGAACTCAACGAAACCAATTCCAATTATTATCAATTAAATTTAGACCTTGTTTGCACTTCATTGACATGAAGTTTCGGGAAAAATGTATTTTTTGAATAATGATTTTTTTAAGAATATCTTATTAAAAAAGAATTTTATTGAAGAATGTATAATTGAAAATAAATTTAAAAAAAATGTATTTAGAAAAAATGGAGCCAAAATATACGCTTGGTCAAATCTTAATAGCATAAAAAATCGCTCTATTCTAAAAATTGTGAAATTAATTAAAGATGTGAAGATTGGCAAAATTGAAAATTACAAGCACGGTTTGAAAAGGGATGGTAATTATGAAATTATCCACTTGTCTTCTCATTTCCTTTTTAAATGGAGCAGGTTAAATTTTGAAAATGTGTGATTGACTTTTGGTCCTTGATTTGACAGATGGACCCAATATTATCCATTGATTAAGACTAATATCATTTTCCATTATTTTAAAATTTGTCTTATCAGGTGATGTTTTGTAAGATGGCTTTCCTACTAATCAATAATCCATCAAGAAATTGATTACCGGACAACTGATGTTCGAATATGCTTTGACATTGATGATTGAACCATTAAGGGGCAGTGCTGCCTGTCCTGTACAGTTCACACACAATACAGGAGCGTGGGGTAATTTTTTTTTTTTTTTTAAATAATTTATAAAATCAAGAATCTGTTCTATTACATGACAAATATCAAAAAATAAAAAATCAACAAAAAATTCAAATTTACATCAATTTTCCAAGTTCTATTTTTCTAACAAAGAGAATATCCAGCTCCAACACTTAATTCGAACCCTTTGCATGTTGTGCATACTCCCTAACCATAGCCTTCTGAAAGGTAACTGATGCAAATTCGAAGCTTTGTCCTTTTCGAGAATCTAACTAATGCAAATTCAGAGCTGCTTCCTTTTCACGTTCCCAATTGACAAAATGGGGTATTTGACTACTTGGAAGTATTTCAATTCGATTGGCTTTCATACTAGGAAGAGTTACAGCCCATTTGACAGTGCTTCTACTTTTGTTTCTTGTAAGTGAGTTTCTCGAGAAAATTACATAAGATCTACTTTTTCTAAAGCTCTTATAACCAAATAAGACTTTCAAAAAATTACCCAATCAACTTCGAAAGTAGCTTTTAAATTTCAGAAACAAATAAGCCTTTAATCCATTAATCTAAACATTATCCTATACCTTTTAACCTTCCAAAGTCAGGACCAACTTTCTAATCATTAATCTACTTACAAGACGATTTTACTGGACCACTTTTATACATATGCAAATAGAAGACTACAGCCTTGCTCGATCCCATCACAAAATAATTAAGATCTCAAAAAGTGTCTTCAAGTAGCTATGCAAATACTATCACCACCTTTTTCTAAAAGATAATTTCAGTAAGGTGATTAACTTAAAGTTCAAACGATACTTTCTTTTTCTTTTATGTCAGCATCAACAGTACTAGGTAAACATTAACAACACCTTCATGTAAGATTACATTTGGAAACAGTCCTCCATGGCTACTCGACGGGAAAATATAACTCCAATATGTGGACACTCACCGGGCAACAATAGAAAAGTATTTCAAACAGTTGCAAAACCTGAAAAATAAATAAAAATTACATATATCGTGTCTAATTT
>NW_019229108.1:0-3618 GCF_002742605.1 Olea europaea var. sylvestris
ACTTGCATATTTGGAACGCTTGGATTGTCGGCGTTCAAAGAATTGAGCGTAACTTTTGCACACGGTGTCCGTTTTGGGCCCGTGAGTACTTTTTGGAAAGGTAGCGACCGTTTTGGATTGAACACACAACTTCGTCGTGACGTATAAGGGATTTCGTGAATTTTTCGAAATAATGAGCACTTGCATATTAGGAACGCTTTGATTGTCGGCGTCCGAAGAATTGAGCGTAACTTTTGCACACGGTGTCCGTTTCGGGCCCATAAGTACTTTTTGGAAAGGGAGCGACCGTTTTGGATTGAACTCACCACTTCATCGTGACGTATAAGGATTTCGTGAATTTTTCGAAATAATGAGCACTTGCATATTAGGAACGCTTTGATTGTCGGCGTCCGAAGAATTGAGCGTAACTTTTGCACACGGTGTCCGTTTTGGGCCCATAAGTACTTTTTGGAAATGTAGCGACCGTTTTTGGATTGAGCACACAACTTCGTCGTGACGTATAAGGATTTCGTGAATTTTTCGAAATAATGAGCACTTGCATATTTGGAACGCTTGGATTGTCGGCGTTCGAAGAATTGAGCGTAACTTTTGCACACGGTGTCCGTTTTGGGCCCATAAGTACTTTTTGGAAATGTAGCGACCATTTTGGATTGAACACACAACTTCATCGTGACGTATAAGAGATTTCGGCCATTTTTGGAAAGAATGAGCACTTGCATATTTGGAACGCTTGGATTGTCGACGTTCAAAGAATTGAGCGTTACTTTTGCACACGGTGTCCGTTTTGGGCCCATAAGTACTTTTTGGAAATGTAGCGACTGTTTTGGATTGACCTCACAACTTCATCGTGACGTATAAGGGATTTCGGCCATTTTTCGAAAGAATGAGCACTTGCATATTTGGAACGCTTGGATTGTCGGCGTTCGAAGAATTGAGCGTAACTTTTGCACACGGTGTCCGTTTTGGGCCCATAAGTACTTTTTGGACAATAAGTACTTTTTGGAAATGTAGCGACCGTTTTGGATTGAACACACAACTTCCTCGTGACGTATAAGGGATTTCGGGCATTTTTCGAAAGAATGAGCACTTGCATATTTGGAACGCTTGGATTGTCGGCGTTCGAAGAATTGAGCGTAACTTTTGCACACGGTGTCCGTTTTGGGCCCATAAGTACTTTTTGGAAATGTAGCGACCATTTTGGATTGAACACACAACTTCCTCGTGACGTATAAGGGATTTCGGGCATTATTCGAAGTAATGAGCACTTGCATATTTGGAGCACTTGGATTGTCGGCGTTCGAAGAATTTAGCGTAACTTTTGCACACGGTGTCCGTTTTGGGTCCATAAGTACTTTTTGGAAATGTAGCGACCGTTTTGGATTGAACACACAACTTCCTCGTGACGTATAGTGGATTTCGGCCATTTTTCGAAAGAATGAGCACTTGGATATTTGGAACGCTTGGATTGTCAGGGTTCGAAGAATTGAGCGTAACTTTTGCACACGGTGTTCGTTTTGGATTGAACACACAACTTCGTCTTGACGTATAAGGGATTTCGGGAATTTTTGGAAATAATGAGCACTTGCATATTAGGAACGCTTTGATTGTCGGCGTTCGAAGAATTGAGCGTAACTTTTGCACACGGTGTCCGTTTTGGGCCCATAAGTACTTTTTGGAAATGTAGCGACCGTTTTGGATTGAACTCACAACTTCGTCGTGACGTATAAGGGATTTCGCCCTTTTTTTGAAAGAATGAGCACTTGCATATTTGGAACGCTTGGATTGTCGGCGTTCAAAGAATTGATCGTAACTTTTGCACACGGTGTCCGTTTTTGGCCCATGAGTACTTTTTGGAAATGTAGCGACCGTTTTGGATTGAGCACACAACTTCGTCGTGACGTATAAGGGATATCGTGAATTTTTCGAAATAATGAGCACTTGCATATTTGGAACGCTTGGATTGTCGGCGTTCGAAGAATTGAGCGTAACTTTTGCACACGGTGTCCGTTTTGGGCCCATAAGTACTTTTTGGAAATGTAGCGATCGTTTTGGATTGAACTCACCACTTCGTCGTGACGTATAAGGGATTTCAGGAATTTTTGCATATTTGGAACGCTTGGATTGTCGGCGTTCGAAGAATTGAGGGTAACTTTTGCACACGGTGTCCGTTATGGGCACATAAGTACGTTTTGGAAATGTAGCGACCGTTTTGGATTGAACACACAACTTCGTCGTGACGTATAAGGGATTTCCGACATTTTTCAAAATAATGAGCACTTACATATTTGGAACGCTTGGATTGTCGGCGTTCGAAGAATTGAGCGTAACTTTTGCACACGGTGTCCGTTTTGGGCCCATAAGTTCTTTTTGGAAATGTAGCGATCATTCTGGACTGAACACACTACTTCGTCGTGACGTATAAGGGATTTCGGGCATTTTTCGAAATAATGAGCACTTGCATATTTGGAACGCTTGGACTGTCGGCCTTCGAAGAATTGAGCGTACCTTTTGCACCCGGTGTCCGTTTTGGGCCCATAAGTACTCTTTGGAAATGTAGCGACCGTTTTGGATTGAACTCACAACTTCATCGTGATGTATAAGGGATTTCGGCCATTTTTCGATAGAATGAGCACTTGCATATTAGGAACGCTTTGATTGTCGGCGTTCGAAGAATTGCGCGTACCTTTTGCACCCGGTGTCCGTTTTGGGCCCATAAGTACTCTTTGGAAATGTAGCGACCGTTTTGGATTGAACTCACAACTTCATCGTGATGTATAAGGGATTTCGGCCATTTTTCGATAGAATGAGCACTTGCATATTAGGAACGCTTTGATTGTCGGCGTTCGAAGAATTGCGCGTACCTTTTGCACACGGTGTCCGTTTTGGGCCCATAAGTACTTTTTGGAAATGTAGCGACCATTTTGGATTGAACACACAACTTCGTTGTGACGTATAAGGGATTTAGGGCATTTTTTGAAATAATGAGCACTTGCGTATTTGGAACGCTTGGATTGTCGGCGTTTGAAGAATTTAGCGTAACTTTTGCACACGATTTCCGTTTTGGGCCCATAAGTACTTTTTGGAAATGTACCGACCGTTTTGGATTGAACACACAACTTCATCGTGACGTATAAGGGATTTCGGGAATTTTTGGAAATAATGAGCACTTGCATATTAGGAACGCTTTGATTGTCGGCGTTCGAAGAATTGAGCGTAACTTTTGCACACGGTGTCCGTTTTGGGCCCATAATTACTTTTTGGAAATGTAGCGACCGTTTTGGATTGAACTCACAACTTCGTCGTAACGTATAAGGGATTTCGGCCATTTTTCGAAAAAATGAGCACTTGCATATTTGGAACGCTTGGATTGTCGGCGTTCAATGAATTGAGCGTAACTTTTGCACACGGTGTCCGTTTTGGGCCCATGAGTACTTTTTGGAAATGTAGCGACCATTTTGGATTGAACACACAACTTCATCGTGACGTATAAGGGATTTCGTGAATTTTTCGAAATAATGAGCACTTGCATATTTGCAACGCTTGGATTGTCGGCGTTCGAAGAATTGAGCGTAACTTTTGCACACGGTGTCCGTTTTGGGCCCATAAGTACTTTTTGGA
>NW_019229109.1:0-3617 GCF_002742605.1 Olea europaea var. sylvestris
GGTCGACACTCCGAGCGTTCAAAATATGCGAGTGGTCGTTCTTCAAAAAAATGATGAGAACCCTAATACGTCATTATGAAATCCTGAGCTAAACCCAAAATGGACGCTACATTTTCGAAAAGTACTTATGGGCCCAAAACGAACACCGTCTCCAAAAGTTATGCTCAATTCTTCGAATGCCATTAGTCCAAATATGCAGGTGCACGTTCCTCAAAAAATGGTCAAAATCCCTCTTACGTCACTACGAAGTAGTGATTTCAATCTAAAAGGGTCGCTACATTTTCGAAAAGTACTTAAGGGCCCAAAACGGATACCGTCTGCAAAAGTTACGCTCATTTCTTCGAAGGTCGACACTCCGAGCGTTCAAAATATGCGAGTGGTCGTTCTTCAAAAAAATGATGAGAACCCTAATACGTCATTACGAAATCGTGAGCTAAACCCAAAATGGTCGCTACAGTTTCAAAAAGTACTTACGGTCCCAAAAACGGACACTGTCGGCAAAAGTTATGCTCAATTCTTCGAATGCCGTCAGTCCAAATATGGAGGTGCACGTTCCTCAAAAACTGGTCAAAATCCCTCATACGTCATGATGAAGTAGTGTGTTCAATCTAAAGGGGTCGCTACATTTCCGAAAAGTACTTATGGCCCCAAAACGGACACCGTTTGCAAAAGTTACGCTCATTTCTTCGAAGGTCGACACTCCGAGCGTTCAAAATATGCGAGTGGTCGTTCTTCAAAAAAATGATGAGAACCCTAATACGTCATTACGAAATCGTGAGCTAAACCCAAAACGGACGCTACAGTTCCGAAAAGTACTTATGGGCCCAAAACGAACATCGTCTCCAAAAGTTATGCTCAATTCTTCGAATGCCATCAGTCCAAATATGCAGGTGCACGTTCCTCAAAAACTGGTCAAAATCCCTCATACGTCATGATGAAGTAGTGTGTTCAATCTAAAGGGGTCGCTACATTTTCGAAAAGTACTTGTGGGCCCAAAACGGACACCGTTTGCAAAATTTACGCTAATTTCTTCGAAGGTCGACACTCCGAGCGTTCAAAATATGCGAGTGGTCATTCTTCAAAAAAAGGATGAGAACCCTAATACATCATTTTGAAATCGTGAGCTAAACCCAAAACGGTCGCTACATTTCCAAAAAGTACTTATGGTCCCAAAACGGACACCGTCTGCAAAAGTTATGCTCAATTCTTCTAACGCTGTCAATCCAAATATGCAGGTGCACGTTCTTCAAAAAATGGTCGAAATCCATCATACGTCACGACGAAGTGGTGAGTTCAACCCAAAAGGGTCGCTACATTTCCGAAATGTGCTTTTGGGCCCAAAACGGACACCGTTTGCAAAAGTTACGCCCATTTCTTCGAAGGTAGACACTCCAAGCGTTCAAAATATGCGAGTGGTCGTTCTTCAAAAAAAGGACGAAAACCCTAATACGTCATTACGAAATCGTGAGCTAAACCCAAAACGGTCGCTACATTTTCGAAAAGTACTTATGGTCCCAGAAACGGACACTGTCTGCAAACGTTATGCTCAATTCTTCGAACGCCGTCAGTCCGAATATGCAGGTGCATGTTCCTCAAAAAATGGTCAAGATCCCTCATACGTCACGACTAAGTTGTGAGTTCAATCCAAAAGGGTCGCTACATTTTCGAAAAGTACTTATGGGCCCAAAATGGACACCTTCTGCAAAAGTTACGCTCATTTCTTCGAAGGTCGAAAATCCAAGCTTTCTCAATATGCGAGTGGTCGTTCTTCAAAAAAAGGATGAGAACCCTAATACGTCATTACGAAATCATGAGCTAAACCTAAAACGTCCGCTACATTTTCGAAAAGTACTTATGGGCGCAAAACGGACATCGTCTGCAAGAGTTACGCTCATTTCTTCGAAGGTCGACAAACCAAGCGTTCCAAATATGCGAGTGGTCATTCCTCAAAAAAAGAAAGAAAACCCTAATACGTCATTACGAAATCGTGAGCTAAACCAAAAGTGGTCGCTACATTTCCGAAAAGTACTTATGGTCCAAAAATGGACACCGTCCGCAAAAGTTATGCTCAATTCTTCGAATGCCGTCAGTCCAAATATACAGGTGCACGTTCCTCAAAAAATGGTCAAAATCCCTCATACGTCACGTCTAAGTGATGAGTTCAATCCAAAAGGGCCTCTACATCTTTGAAAAGTACTTATGGGCCAAAAAGGGACACCGTCCGCAAAAGTTATGCTCATTTCTTAGAAGGTAGACAATCCAAGCGTTCCAAATATGCGAGTGTTCATTCTTCAAAAAAAGGATGAGAAACCTAATACGTCATTACGAAATCGTGAGCTAAACCCAAAACGGTCGCTACATTTCCAAAAAGTACTTATGGTCCCAAAACGGACACCGTCTGCAAAAGTTATCTCAATTCATCGAACGCCGTCAATCCAATTATGCAGGTGCACATTCTTCAAAAAATGGTCGAAATCTGTCATACGTCACGATGAAGTGGTGCGTTCAATCCAAAAGGGTCGCTACGTTTCCGAAATGTGCTTATGGGCCCAAAACGGACACCGTTTGCAAAAGTTACGCTCATTTCTTCGAAGGTCGACACTCCAAGCATTCAAAATATGCGAGTGGTCGTTCTTCAAAAAAAGGACGAAAACCCTAATACGTCATTATGAAATCGTGAGCTAAACCCAAAATAGTCGCTACATTTTCGAAAAGTACTTATGGTCCCAAAAACGGACACTGTCTGCAAAAGTTATGCTCAATTCTTCGAATGCCATCAATCCGAATATGCAGGTTCACGTTCCTCAAAAAATGGTCAAAATCCCTCATACGTCTTGACGAAGTTGTGAGTTCAATCAAAAAGGGTCGCCACATTTCCGAAAAGTAATTATGGGCCCAAAACGGACACCGTCTGCAAAAGTTGCGTTCATTTCTTCGAAGGTCGACAATCCAAGCGTTTCCAATATGCGAGTGATCGTTCGTCAAAAAAAGGATGAGAACCCTAATACGTCATTACGAAATCATGAGCTAATCCCAAAACGGTCGCCACATTTCCAAAAAGTACTTACGGTCCCAAAACGGACACCATCTGCAAAAGTTATGCTCAATTCTTCGAGCGTCGCCAGTCCGAATATGCCGGTGGACGTTCCTCAAAAAATGGTCAAAATCCCTCATACGTCACGACGAAGTAGTGAGTTCAATCCAAAAGGGTCGCTACATTTCCGAAAAGTACTTAAGGGCCCAAAACGGATACCTTCTGCAAAAGTCACGCTCATTTCTTCGATGGTTGACAATCCAAGAGTTCCCAATATGGGAGTGGACGTTCTTCAAGAAAAGGATGAGAACCCTAATACGTCATTATGAAATCATGAGCTAAACCCAAAACGGTCGCTACATTTCCGAAAAGTACTTATGGGCACAAAACGAACACCGTCTCCAAAAGTTATGCTCAATTCTTCGAATGCCGTCAGTCCAAATATGCAGGTGCGCGTTCCTCAAAAAATGGTCAAAATCCCTCATACGTTACGACGAAGCAGTGAGTTCAATCTAAAGGGGTCGCTACATTTCCGAAAAGTACTTATGGGCCCAAAACGGACACCGTTTGCAAAAGTTACGCT
>NW_019229110.1:0-3617 GCF_002742605.1 Olea europaea var. sylvestris
CAAAAATGAACAAACACAAAGTTATCATGAAATCAAAACCACTTTTCATTGGCTCGATTCCAATTGAATTAGACTAACTATTCATCGAAAACGATCAAACCCGAAGTTATCATGAAATCAAAAATCACTTTTCATTGGCTCGATTGTAATCGAATTGGACAAGCAATTTGCCGAACACGAACAAACCCGATGTTATCATGAAATTGAAAGCTACTTTTCATTGGCTCGGTTCCAATTGAATTAGACCAGCAATTCGCCAAAGACGAACAAACCCGATGTTATCATGAAATCGAAAGCCACTTTTCATTGGCCTTATTCTAATCGAATTAGACTAGCAATTCGCCAAAAATGAACAAACTCGCAGTTATAATGTATTTAAAACCACTTTTCATTAGCTCGATTCCAATCAAATTTGAATAGCAATTCGCCAAAAATGAACAAACTCGAAGTTATCCGGAAATCTAAAACCACTTTTCATTGGCTCGAGTCCAATCGAATTAGAGTAGCAATTTGCCAAAGACGAACAAACCCGATGTTATCATGAAATCGAAAGCCACTTTTCATTGGCCTTATTCTAATCGAATTAGACTAGCAATTCGCCAAAAATGAACAAACTCGCAGTTATAATGTATTTAAAACCACTTTTCATTAGCTCGATTCCAATCAAATTTGAATAGCAATTCGCCAAAAATGAACAAACTCGAAGTTATCCGGAAATCTAAAACCACTTTTCATTGGCTCGAGTCCAATCGAATTAGAGTAGCAATTTGCCAAAGACGAACAAACCCGATGTTATCATGAAATCAAAAACCACTTTTCATTGGATCGATTCCAAACGAATTAGGCTAGCACTTTGCCAAAGATGAACAAACCTGATGTTATCATGAAATCAAAAACAACTTTTCATTGGCTCAATTCCAATCGAATTAGACCAGCAATTTCCCAAAGACGAACAAACCTGATGTTATTATGAAATCGAAAGCCACTTTTCATTGGCCTAATTCTAATCGAATTAGACTAGCAATTCGCCAAAAATGAACAAACGCGAAGTTATCATGAAATCAAAACCACTTTTCATTGGCTCGAGTCCAATCGAATTAGAGTAGCAATTTGCCAAAGACGAACAAACCCGATGTTATCATGAAATCGAAAGCCACTTTTCATTGGCCTAATTCTAATCGAATTAGACTAGCAATTCGCCAAAAATGAACAAACGCGAAGTTATCATGAAATCAAAACCACTTTTCATTGGCTCGAGTCCAATCGAATTAGAGTAGCAATTTGCCAAAGACGAACAAACCCGATGTTATCATGAAATCGAAAGCCAATTTTCATTGGCCTTATTCTAATCGAATTAGACTAGCAATTTGTCGAAAACGATCAAATTCGAAGTTATCAAGAAATAAAAAACCACTTTTCATTGGCTCGATTCCGATTGAATTAGACTAGCAATTCGCCAAAAATGAACAAACCCGCAGTTATAATGTAATTAAAACCACTTTTCATTGGCTCGATTCCAATCAAATTAGAATAGCAATTCTCCAAAAATGAACAAACCCGAAGTTATCCGGAAATCTAAAACCACTTTTCATTGGCTCGATTCCAATCGAATAAAACTAGCAATTTGTCAAAGACGAACAAACCCGATGTTATCATGAAATCAAAAACCACTTTTCATTGGATCGATTCCAAACGAATTAGGCTAGCACTTTGCCATTGATGAACAAACCCGATGTTATCATGAAATCAAAAACAACTTTTCATTGGCTCGATTCCAATCAAATTAGACCAGCAATTTCCCAGAGACGAACAAACCCGACGTTATCATGTAATCGAAAGCCACTTTTCATTGGCTTGATTCTAATCGAATTAGACTAGCAATTCGCCAAAAATAAACAAACCCGAAGTTATCATGAAATCAAAACCACCTTTCATTGGCTCGATTCCAATTGAATTAGACTAACAATTCGTCGAAAACGATCAAACCTGAAGTTATCATGAAATCAAAAATCACTTTTCATTGGCTCGATTGTAATCGAATTCGACAAGCAATTTGCCAAACATGAACAAAGTCGATGTTATCATGAAATTGAAAGCTACTTTTCATTGGCTCGGTTCCAATCGAATTAGACCAGCAATTCGCAAAAGACGAACAAACCCGATGTTATCATTAAATCGAAAGCCACTTTTCATTGGCCTTATTCTAATCGAATTAGACTTGCAATTCACCAAAAATGAACAAATTCGAAGTTACCATGAAATCAAAACCACTTTTCATTGGCTCGATTCCAATCGTATTAGACTAGCAACTCGTCAAAAATGATCAAACCGGAAGTTATTAGGAAATCAAAACCACTTTTCATTGGCTCGATTCTGATCGAATTGGACTAGCAATTCGCCAAAAATGAACAAACCCGCAATTATAATGTAATTAAAACCACTTTTCACTGGCTCGATTCTAATCAAATTAAAATAGCAATTCGCCAAGAACAAACAAACCCGAAGTTATCCGAAAATCAAAAACCACTTTTCATTGGCTCGATTCCAATCGAATTAAACTAGCAATTTGCCAAAGACGAACAAACCCGATGTTATCATGAAATCAAATACCACTTTTCATTGGCTCGATTCCAATCAAATTAGACTAGCAACTTCCCAAAGACGAACAAACACGATGTTATCATGAAATCGAAAGCTACTTTTCATTGGCCTTATTCTAATCGAATTAGACTAGCAATTCATCAAAAACGAACAAACCCGAAGTTATCATGGAATCAAAACCAATTTTCATTGGCTCTATTCTAATCGAATTAGACTTACAATTCGTCGAAAACGATCAAACCCGAAGTTGTCATGAAATCAAAAAGCACGTTTCATTAGCTCGATTCCGATCGAATTAGACTAGCAATTTGCCAAAAATGAACAAACCCGCAGTTATCATGAAATTAAACCACTTTTCATTGGCTCGATTCCAATCGAATTAGACTAGCAATTCGCCAAAAATGAACAGATCCGAAGTTATCATGAAATCAAAACCAGTTTTCATTGGCTCGATTCCAATCGAATTAGACTGGCAATTCATCGAAAATGATCAAACTTGATGTTATCATGAAATCAAAAACCACTTTTCATTGGCTCGATTCCGATCGAATTAGACTAGCAATTCGCCAAAAATGAACAAACCCGTGGTTAAAATGTAACTAAAACCACTTTTCATTGGCTTGATTCCAATCAAATTAGAATGGCAATTCGCCAAAAACGAGCAAACCCGAAGTTATCCGGAAATCAAAAACCACTTTTAATTGGCTCGATTCCAATCGAATTAGACTAGCAATTTGCCAAAGACGAACAAACTCGATGTTATCATGAAATCAAAAACCACTTTTCATTGGCTCGATTCCAATCGAATTAGACTAGAAATTTGCCAAAGACGGACAAACCCGATGTTATCATGAAATCGAAAGCTACTTTTCATTGGCCTTATTCTAATCGAATTAGACTAGCAATTTGCCAAAAATGAACAAATCCGAAGTATCCATGAAATCAAAACCACTTTTCATTGGCTCGATTCAAGCCGAATTAGACTAGCAATTCGTTGAAAATGATCAAACCCGAAG
>NW_019229111.1:0-3617 GCF_002742605.1 Olea europaea var. sylvestris
TAGAATTCAACCAATAACAACGGAAATTGCAACCAAAATCAACAAACAATTGGATATAATTAGCTGGAAATCAATAACCCAAGCTGTAATTCTATTAATTAAGCTGAAATTTACACAGAAATAACAAAATAAACTGAGAAAGAAGGGGACATAATGGCAGCAGCAGAAGACAGGAAAAAGTGCAGAAGGAGGAGAAATAAGAGGAAGAAAAGGACAGAGAAGAAGATACCAGAGAAAAAGAAGGAGAAACAGGAGAAGAAGACTGGCAACAGCGGTGGACGCCAAGGATGAAGAAGACACGATTCGATTCAATATCCATCCTCCTTCCAAATGAAGAGATACAACCATATATAGAATAAAACAAATCTAAAAGTAAAGGGCTAGCCCACTTACAATACAAGCCTAACTAAAAAAAAAAAAAAAGGTTGAAGCCCAACCTTAAGGGTCCCCCACCGTCCTTGTCCTGAAGCATCGTGAGGGAGGTAAATCGCAGGTTATGCTTCCAAGAGTGCAAGGTGGAAGGTTGCTTGTACACTTACACTTACCCAAAAGTCAAATCCATATTTCAGAATTCTAACCCTTGACGCGGCAGCCTCAAGCAAAGCTGGTTAGATAAGCCATGACATTGTCGTGGTGATATAATCATCCTTTATATATCTAAATCAATTTTTCATTTTAATTTTATTTTTTTAAAAAAGTGGTCAAAGGGCCACATGAAAATATATTATCGGGTCAACCGGCCATTTCTACTCATTTCCTTTCCTAGCAATAACCATCAATCCTTTTGTACGCTGGTAGCCCGGTACTAATGCAAAAGAATCCGAAATTTCACTTTCTAGTTTCTATTCCCTTCAATAAAAAGGAAAACGATTTAATTTCTTTAAATGGAAAGTTCCGGCAGAGAAGTGGGTGGTGGCCGGCCGACATTCTGTGTCACCGGAGCAACAGGTTATATAGGGTCGTGGCTCGTGAAATGTCTCTTGCAAAAGGGTTATATAGTACATGCCACTGTCCGCAATCCCGGTCAGTGATTCATCACTCTTTTCTCTGCTACTATCGAAAAAACAAATCCATTTATGGTAATTGCAGTTACCGCTGTAATTTCACTCAAATAAGTGAAGGAGATGAAAATCAATGATGCATTGGGTAATAGGTACTTCAATTAACTAGATTATATGATTTAGCTGTACTCACACATAATCAAATCAAGGATAATAGCATGGAATGGAAGAGCTGTTTATTGAAATAGACCCAAGTCGTACGTCTACAGCTTAACTTAGAAAGCCTATTTTAATTGTGAGGAGTTGTTAATTGAGTTGAATCAGCTTAAAATCAATAATTTGGTCCATATGTCAAAGATTTGCCCGAAAAATGAAAGTTAGTCAGGTTAATTTATTGCTGAAATTTCTACTTCTTTCCTGTATTTGTCCAGGCAATTAAGTAGATTTATACGTAGAACCATATAATTGAATTCCAAGTTTAGTAATAGGGTTTTTTTGTTCAAAAAGATTCCATGGAACTGTTTAATTGTGTTTTAAGAAAAAAAGAAAAAGAAAAAGGGGAAGAGTCAATTGGCCATACATGAGTTAAGCTGAGCGGATGAAACTTGGCCTAAAACTTTTTCTGTGATCAGCGAGCGACTCCCATATGGTTTGTTTAGTTTAGAAATGCATGATTTTGTCAGTGTTTTGCTTCTTATTGCAAGCATTTAAAACAGCATTATTTCTATATTATTAGGAATCAGTTAGAAGTAAAATTCTCTTCAGGTGTGGAATCGTCTTCTTTTGAAGCATAACAAAGCTGTCACAAAGGCATTACGTTTAGATGCCCATAACAAAACCTTAGTTCTATTCATGAATTTTATGCTTAGTATCATGACAAAATATATATCCACCATCTTCTTTTCATACTTTCCAGAGAAATCATTCCATTTATTGAATCAATGGGAAAGCAAGGAACAGTTGAGACTCTTCAGGGCTGATTTACAAGAAGATGGAAGCTTCGATGAGGCAGTGAGAGGCTGTGACGGTGTATTTCATGTTGCGGCATCAATGGAATTTGGGGTTCCAGCTTCAGAAAGTGCTGGTAATATATTTTGCATTGTATCTTAGTTTAAGCTATGGAGATTAAACCTAAGTTTTGGCGGCTTGTTTCTACTTGAAGATCGCTATGTTCAAACACACATCGTAGATCCAGCAATCAGAGGAACACTAAACGTTCTCAAATCTTGTTCGAAAACATCTTCTGTCAAAAGGGTGGTTTTCACGTCATCAATCAGCACAATGACTTCCAAAGACAACTCTGGGAGATGGGTTCCAGTAGTTGACGAATCTTGCCAGATACCTATTCAACGGGTCCTAGAAACTAAACCAAGTGGCTGGGTATTGTTTCATTTCCAAATGTTGTGCTATAACCCCCCTTTATTAGCATAGCTGCACTAAATTTGATAAAAAAATCTTTGGTAGGTATATGTACTCTCAAAGCTTTTGACAGAAGAGGCAGCGTTTCAATTTGCAAATGAAAACGGCATCCATCTGATATCAGTGATAACACCCACCGTAGCTGGCCCATTCCTCACTCCTGCTGTTCCAGTTAGCATCCGAGTTCTTTTGTCTCCAATAACAGGTTCTTTTGCTATCCATTGCATGTACATTTTATTTTCTTTTTGTCGACTGTATGAAATATGATAAATTGTCAATAAGACTTCAATGAATCATTCAGTATACATAATGTAATACGCTTCTCTTAGAATATACGACAAGGAAATATAATTTGATGCAAATCTCACAATCTTCTAATTTTATTTTTTACTTTGCAATTGCAAATTGTAAAGAGATAATCTGAAGTCATTTGTTTTGAGGTGTATACTATTAGATTACTAGAGAGGCCTTAAAGTTCAATTTTGCTCCTTTAGGCGATCCTAGTCTGCTGCCAATTTTAGCTGCCGTGAACTCGAGAATGGGATCGATTGCTCTAGTTCATATTGAAGACATATGCAATGTTCACATCTTTCTCATGGAGCACGCTGAAGCAGAAGCTCGATATATATGCTGTACTGGAAGTTGCTTAATGTCCAAGCTTGTCGAGCATCTTAGTAAAGAGTACCCTTCTCCTAACATACAAAGGTTGCCATTCTTTCAATTCTACAGTCATAAATATCCTTGACTATTCAAAGATTATGAATTCATCATCTTCTTCCTCCCTTTTTTGTTGTAATTTTTCTTGTTTCATATTACAGGCTTGATGGAGAAGAACATGATTCAATCCCGTCTGAGATATCTTCGAAAAAGATAGAAGATTTAGGATTCACTTACATATATGGAATTGGAGACATTATACACGAGACTATTGGCAGGTGTGTAGCTTACGGCTTTCTACCTTACATGGAAAGGAAAGAAACTCAGTAGACTAATGTTGCTAAAAGTACTGTATGCTTAAATATCTCGACTTGTTACTCAGTTTATCTTTTCCATTCTGATCACCTTTGATTACCGTATCAGTATGTAAGCTGAAAGCCGTAATATATTATCACACATTTAATTATGGACTTCTGCGTGATGTTGGATGTTGCTCTTGTCACTTTTATTCCACAAGTTGGAAAGGAAAGCAGTCCACAA
>NW_019229112.1:0-3617 GCF_002742605.1 Olea europaea var. sylvestris
TGAGTGAAATTCTATATGGTTGTAACAATTTTCATATAGTGAAAAGTTTTGACGGTCTATTTAATTTGTGAGTTATATTCTTTATTTTTCCTGTTTGCTAATATTCTCTTGAACAACAAAAGATCCCACGGGTAAATAAAAATAAAGGGAATTGATGTAAAATTTCCAACAAGTGATATCAATGCATTAGGTGGTTCGGAGTATTGGAGCAACATAATATGCCGTTGTTGAAATATGACGTGGAGAAATTTGATGGGAGAATCAATTTTGACTTGTAGCAAGTACAAGTTAGGGATTTATTAATTCAAGTTGGACTGCACAAGGTTTTGAAAGAAAAATCAACCAAGAGTTCTGGTAAGGAAACTGAATTCAGTATGAGCTATGACAATTGGGAAGAATTGGATTGGAAGTTTGCAAGCACTATACGTCTCTATCTCGCTAAAAACGTTATTGCAAATATTCATGGGATATCTGCTGCAAAAAAATTATGGGAGAAGTTAGAAGAACTATATCAAATGAAGAGCATCTCAAATCGATTATACCTGAAGGAGCAATTTCATTCATTGCGCATGGCAGGTAAGATAATCTCAGACCATGTAAGTACCTTTAACGGGGTTGTTTCAAAACTAGAGGCTATTGTAGTCAAGATAAATGATAAAGATAAGTCACTACAGCTCATCTGGTCTCTTCCGTCTATTTGTGAACATATCAAGCCAATCTGGATGTATAGGAAGGAAACTATGAGTATCTCAAAAGTGACAAGCAACTTGATCTCAGAAGAAAGAAAATTAGGTGGACAAAATATTTCATTTGACAATATGGAGCGTGATTGAAAAGGGAAAGAAGGGCAACTCCATGAGCCCAACTTGTTGGAACTGTGGTCAGACTGGTTACGTGAGGAGAAATTGTCCAAAAGGTGAAGCAGGTTGGCTAACTGCTTGGGGTCAGACAATGTGTCTCTCCTAGAGGCGGAGGACGCGTATGAGGTGCTGTAGAGTAAGATGGGAACATCCTCATAGCATGTCGTCAATTGCCAGGATTTGTATTTTACTTACCCGAGTCAACATATCTGCACACAGCATTGACTGACATTTGATAGTATGTGGTGGTATTGTGATGTCGATGGCCGATGAGCTCTATGGGAAAGTCAGTGGGAGAGTTAACATCAGCAGGGTTGTTTTGACGTGTAGCCAATGAAATGCTCAGAGTTCGAGGACAATTTTGAGTGGTTATACTCATATGGTGGAGTATGAGACCGTTAAAGTGTGTCAAAAGTTTACATATTTTTCCAATTATTGTGATTAAAAGTTATAGAAGAGATGACAAGATTTTGCCTCGTTTTTCGGCAAGGTAGAGATTGTCGAGTAATTGTCTCAAAAGTCAAAAGTTGGAGGACTTCTATTGCAGAAAATAAAAGATAATGATTGTATGAAAGACTTCTAATTAAAGTTGAGAGCAGAATCCTTGCAATACTTGGTCTTCAATTTACAGCCAACTTTGGAGTCTTGCACACGAAGGAGTTGAAATTAAACTCTTCTACTCGATTATTGATCCTGTAAATAGTATATATATTTCATTATTTTGGATATGGCCTGAGAGTTGATCCGAGAAAGAAATATTGTGATCTTAGCATCTTCAGAGTTTTTGTACAAAGAGTAGAAGAGTGGGTGTTGTAAAGCTCGAGTTTGTTTTTCTTTGTAATGCTTAGTGATTGGGTTGGTGAATGAAATTCTATGTGGTTGTAACAATTTTCATATAGTGAAAACTTTTCACGGTCCATTTAATTTGTATGTTATATTCTTTATTTCTTCTGTTTGCTAACATTCTCTTGAACAACAAAAAATCCTGCAGATAAATATAAATAAAGGGAATTGACATAAAATTCCCAACAAACGAAATATCCGTCTTCATTGGAGATTTTTGATAGTAGTCATGACTAATAACAATCAGCTGCTGGGTCTATGTCTACTAGTAGAACCCTTTGCGGAGCGCTTTGGTTTCTTATCTTAGAATATTTTCCTGAGTTCTTTTCTCAAATCTACACCAAAATAGGATATTAAGGTAAATTCTCCAATCCTAGTTTAAATAGATAGTAATGATACTTATTCTCACTCCAAGACAGATGAAATTGCTAATTCCATGTGCAAAAGCAATAGGTATTATAGTATACATATTTATGTTCCTTTCGAGACAGAGCATCCAATAGCTCACAATCATGAAAAAGTGGATCAATCACAAGTCTTCCTGATGTCTACTTTGTTGGTTATAAATAAAAATTTTGCATGCAATCACAGTTGTGATTAATCAATTCGAATCAACTCACGCGCATATTCATGTCAATTATAATTTATATATGCTTATAAATACTTTTAACATTTCTTCATATATATTATTGACCTTTCTACCACCGAACAAACATAAAAATTTTGCAGATGCAACCACTTTTAGGGTGTTCTAAAATAACTGAATTGATCATTTCAAGTCTCTACACATTGTCTTTGTAAAGTTTTATTACGACAATTACAGCATTGTGATTTACTTGAATCTTATAACATTAATTGGAGTTTGTATAGAGGAGAAGATGGCACATGTTATGGACAATTGCACTTGCTTGTCTATGTCACATTATTGTGGAGACTTGAAATGGACATCATGGTGAGTCTGGTGTTAGATTCGCCAATGTGACATATCTCTGAGTTTCGGGTGCCCAACCATGTTCTTAGATCATGTCTAGTGTTGTTGCTGATCGTAAACTGGCTAGGCAGCATGATGAGTTGGATGTTCCAAGTAAATTGACTCAAATACTGCAGAAAATTAACAACAAGTGCTTATAGTATAGAATGTGAAATTTAGTGTGAGTTTCCAATTTTAAATGAGCCCACAACACATACTCAAAAACCAAAATTGACAGAATGGATTGAAGATGATATTGTCCATGCAATTGCTTAATGGATGACAATTATTTGGTCCCCAGAATTGCACAATATGAAAAGCAATGCCAATACAAAAAGGTAAAGAGAAAAACAGAAGGATAGAAAGTGGAGATTTTGGAACCTGTACAATGTGGAGGAGACAATGGCTATGAACTTTTCACCCAAGCTGCCAAACATATACCAGACATGCCACCATTAAAGGTACTCAGTTCACAGTAAAAGATCATAAATTCCATTTCTTTGATTATTTTTGCTGAGCATTCCACTTTTAAATTATAATTAATTAGCAAGTAAATCGGCCTTGTGCACTATTGGTTTTTCAATATTTTCGGTTAACATATGAGTCTCCAGCCTTATTTATTTATTTATTTTTTTTGGATTAAGCCAAACAACCACATTGTTTGACATAGCACTTACAGCCATTGTGTGGGTCTTGCGCGAATAAAATAATGCTAACCTCTCATGTGAGTGTGTTGTGTCATCCAATGTGTCAAACTTTGTGGTAGTACAGCATGATTCTTTTTTTTTTTTTTACCTATTGATTATGAGTTATTAACTTGTATATATATTTCCGTAGTCGCATACAACGGCAAAAAATTTTAATGCTTTAAAGTATATAGTCCCCTACACATATTTATTGATTTAGAACTACCCCCAACAATCCCATTAACTTCTATTGAAAAA
>NW_019229113.1:0-3616 GCF_002742605.1 Olea europaea var. sylvestris
GGGGGCAATTTCGTTATTTTTCTCGACTGTGTCGGAATTGGCTGAAATTTGGAAGGTTGATCGGAAATAAAAATCCCGCCGGCAGCAATATCGTCATTTTTCTCGACTGTGTCGGAATGGGCATAAATTTGACAGGTTGATCGGGAACAAAAATAGCGCCGGGTGTAATTTCGTTATTTTTCGCGACTGTGTTGAAATTGTCTAAAATTTGACTGGTTGATTGGAAACAAAAATCGCGCCGGGAGCAATTTCGTCATTCTTCTTGACTGTGTCGGAATTGGCAGAAATTTGACAGTTTGATCGGAAATAAAAATCCCGTCGGCGGCAATTTCGTCATTTTTCTCGACTGTGTTGGAATGGGCTCAAATTTGACAGGTTGATCGGGAACAAAAATAGCGCCGGGTGTAATTTCGTCATTTCTCGCGACTGTGACGGAATTGGCTAAAATTTGACTGGTTGATCGGAAACAAAAATCGCGCTGGGGGCAATTTCGTCATTCTTCTCGACTGTGTTGGAATTGGCTGAATTTTGGCAGTTTGATCGTAAATAAAAATCGCGCCGACGGAAATTTCGTCATTTTTCTCGACTGTGTCGGAATGGGCTCAAATTTGACCGGTTTATCGGGAACAAAAACAGCGCCGTGGGCAATTTCGTCATTTTTCTTGACTGTGTCGGAATTGGCTGAAATTTGGCGGTTTGATCCAAAATAAAAATCCCGCCGGGGGCAATTTCGTCATTTTTCTCGACTGTGTCGGAATGGGCTTAAATTTGACAGGTTTATCGGGAACAAAAACCGCGCCGGGTGTGATTTCGTCATTTTTCGCGACTGTGATGTAATGGGCTCAAATTTGACGGGTCGATCGGGAACAAAAATCGCGCCGGGGGCAATTTCGTTATTTTTCTCGACTGTGTCGGAATGGGCTCAAATTTGACCGGTTGATCGGAAACAAAAATCGCGCCGGGGGCAATTTCGTTATTTTTCTCGACTGTGTCGGAATGGGCTCAAATTTGACCGGTTGATCGGAAACAAAAATCGCGCCGGGGGCAATTTCGTTATTTTTCTCGACTGTGTCGGAATGGGCTCAAATTTGACCGGTTGATCGGAAACAAAAATCGCGCCGGGGGCAATTTCGTTATTTTTCTCGACTGTGTCGGAATGGGCTCAAATTTGACCGGTTGATCGGAAACAAAAATCGCGCCGGGGGCAATTTCGTTATTTTTCTCGACTGTGTCGGAATGGGCTCAAATTTGACCGGTTGATCGGAAACAAAAATCGCGCCGGGGGCAATTTCGTCATTTTTCTCGACTGTGTCGGAATTGGCTGAAATTTGGAAGTTTGATCGGAAATAAAAATCCCGCCGGCGACGATTTCGTCATTTTTCTCGACTGTGTTGGAATGGGCTGAAATTTGACAGGTTGATCGGGAACAAAAATAGCGCCGGGTGTAATTTCGTCATTTTTCGCGAATGTGTCGGAATTCGCTCAAATTTGACTGTTGATGGGAAACAAAAACCGCGCCGGGGGCAATTTCGTCATTTTTCTCGACTGTGTCGGAATTGGCTGAAATTTGGCAGTTTGATCGGAAATAAAAATCGCGCCGGCGGCGATTTCGTCATTTTTCTCGACTGTGTCGGAATGGGCTCAAATTTGACAGGTTGATCGGGAACAAAAATCGTGCCGGGGGCAATTTCTTCATTTTTCTCGGCTGTGTCGGAATTGGCTGAAATTTGGCAGTTTGATCGGAAATAAAAATCGCGCCGGCGGCGATTTCGTCATTTTTCTCGACTGTGTCGGAATGGGCTCAAATTTGACAGGTTGATCGGGAACAAAAATCGCGCCGGGTGTAATTTCGTCATTTTTCGCGACTGTGTCGGAATTGGCTAAAATTTGACTGGTTGATAGGAAACAAAAATCACCCCGGGGGCAACTTCGTCATTTTTCTCGACTGTGTCGGAATTGGATGAAATTTGGCAGTTTGATCTGAAATAAAAATCGCCCGGGGGCAATTTCGTCATTTTTCTCGACTGTGTCGGAATGGGCTCAAATTTGACAGTTTGATCGTAAACAAAAATCGCGCCAGTGGCAATTTCATCATTTTTCTCGACTGTGTCGGAATGGGCTCAAATTTGACCGGCTGATCGGGAACAAAAATCGCGCCGGGGGCAATTTCGTCATTTTTCTCGACTGTGTCAGAATTGGCTGAAATTTGGCAGTTTGATTTGAAATAAAAATCGCGCCGGGGGCAATTTCGTCATTTTTCTCGACTGTGTCGGAATGGGCTCAAATATGACAGGTTAATCGGGAACAAAAATCGCGCCGGGTGTAATTTCGTAATTTTTCGCGATTGTGTTCGAATTTGCTAAAATTTGACTAGTTGATCGGAAACAAAAACCGCGCCGGGGGCAATTTCGTTATTTTTCTCGACTGTGTCGGAATTGGCTGAAATTTGGAAGTTTGATCGGAAATAAAAATCCCGCCGGCGGCAATTTCGTCATTTTTCTCGGCTGTGTTGGAATGGGTTCAAATTTGACAGGTTGATCGGGAACAAAAATAGCGCCGGGTGTAATTTCGTCATTTTTCGCGACTGTGTCGGAATTCGCCAAAATTTGACTGGTTGATCGGAAACAAAAATCGCCCCGGGGGCAATTTCGTAATTCTTCTCGACTGTGTCGGAATTGGGTGAAATTTGGCAATTTGATCGGAAATAAAAATCCCGCCGGCGGCAATTTCGTTATTTTTCTCGACTGTGTTGGAATGGGCTCAAATTTGACATGTTGATCGGGAACAAAAATAGCGCCGGGTGTAATTCCGTCATTTTTCGCGACTGTGTCGGAATTGGCTAAAATTTGACTGGTTGATCGGAAACAAAAATCGCGCCGGGGGCAATTTCGTCTTTTTTCGTGACTGTGTTGGAATGGGCTCAAATTTGACAGGTTGATCGGGAACAAAAATCGCGCCGGGGGCAATTTCGTCATTTTTCTCGACTGTGTCGGAATTGGCTGAAATTTGGAAGTTTGATCGGAAATAAAAATCCCGCCGGCGGCAATTTCATCATTTTTCTCGACTGTGTTGGAATGGGCTCAAATTTGACAGGTTGATCGGGAACAAAAATTGCGCCGGGTGTAATTTCGTCGTTTTTCGCGAATGTGTCGGAATTCGCTCAAATTTGACTGGTTGATGGGAAACAAAAACCGCGCAGGGGGCAATTTCGTCATTTTTCTCGACTGTGTCGGAATGGGCTCAAATTTGACTGTTTGATCGGAAACAAAAATCGCGCTGGGGGCAATTTCGTCATTTTTCGCGACTGTGTCGGAATTGGCTGAAATTTGACAGTTTGATCTGAAATAAAAATCGCCCCGGGGGCAATTTCGTCATTTTTCTCGACTGTGTCGGAATGGGCTCAAATTTGACAGTTTGATCGGAAACAAAAATCGCGCCGGGGGCAATTTCGTCATTTTTCTCGACTCTGTCGGAATTGGCTGAAATTTGACTTGTTCATAGGAAACAAAAACCGCGCCGGGGGCAACTTCGCAATTTTTCTCGACTGTGTCGGAATTGGCTGAAATTTGGCAGTTTGATCTGAAATAAAAATCGCCCGGGGGCCATTTCGTCATTT
>NW_019229114.1:0-3616 GCF_002742605.1 Olea europaea var. sylvestris
ACATAGACAAAATATTGAATAACATCCCTGTAATTAGACTATCGATTCCAACAGGAGGTTTCTGTTATTTTCGACAGGTGGTTGCAAAATAGAAAATTAAATTACAAATAAGATGCATAAGGGACATACTGTTAGCACATTCTCAACTTGCATTATCATTTTCAACTTACTTTATCATTATCATTTCATTATCTCTTGCAGATATTAGTCGTGTTTAAGTTCAAAAGTAAAATAATTACACAAATAAAATATTGCATTACATCCCGACAGTTAAACTATCGGTTCCGACATAAGGTTTCTATCTTTTTCGACAGATGGTTGTAAAGTAGAAAATTAGACTACAAATAAAATGCATAGGGCACCTATTGTTCCCGAGCACATTTTTAACTTACATTATCATTATCATTTCATTATCGCTTGCAGATATTAGTTGTGTTTAAGTTCACAAACAAAATACTTACATAGACAAAATATTACATAACATCACGACAGTTAAACTGTCAGTCCCTACAAAAGGTTTATGTTATTCTCGACAGTTGGGTGCAAAGTAAGTATTTAGTTTATGACATCTGGCTTCTGAATTTTGGTTTTGGCTGAGAGAATTATGTGAGGTTAGGTATTTAGTTTATAACATCTGGCTTCTGACTTTTGGTTCTTAATTGGTGGATTAAGCCTGTCCTCTTTGCTCTCTGTTGTAAGTGTGTATATTGTGGCTTAACATGGGCTCCTATGTTATATTTTAGTGGTAATGTCTTAGAAGAAAGAACGCTAAAATTGACCTTCAAGTGGAGATGGGAAAATCTTGATTACTGTTACGTGTTGACACACTTGGCCAACCCACTGGGGCCTACGGCCCACTCATGCCGAACCACGTGGCACTTCAGCCGAGATGGTATATATGCCGAGGCTTTCATGCCGAAGCCCTGTGAAAGTGGCCGAAGCTCTCATGCCAAAGCACTATGAAAAGTAGTTGAGACCATGATGCAGAAGCACCATGAAAGTGGAGCTGAAGCCCTAAAATAGAAGTATTATGTGAAAAGAGGAAGCCCTGTTGGCCGAAGCTCAATAGCCGAGGTAGCAACCTCATCACAAAGCAGCACCTTCCATAGACACTTCTCCCAAGAGATCTTCTGTACAAAGATCTTACTTGAATGATTGATAGGACGTTTGTCATGAATGTAAATGTTAAGTCTTGTCACTAGTAGAGGCGGCTCTACCAATCCATAAATGTACAACAGGCTAGATGCGGCTGATGCCTACAATTTGGCATGTAAATTGTCCAGATGAGGCCACGTGTACCCCGAACCAAGGGTCATGATCTAACTGGTAACACTATAAATACTCCTCCATGTACCCCATACAAAGGCTAATGCAAGAATCAATATAAGAAATAACACTTAACTCTCTCTCTTATTATCTTGCAACACAATACGAGTTTACATACTTTTACATATATATTTATAAACATCGATTGGTAATTATTGTACAATCGGTCTACGCTCATCTCGCAGAATTTCGAACGTTCTCGTCATGCATCGTTGAGCTACTTCCATGCCCTTGATCTGTCTGTTTTAGACCGTCCACGTAATTTAGCGTGTTGGACTTTTGCTCACGTGTGCGCGGGTGGGTCCGACATCTGTTGGCAACATATTTTGGGGTCAATAGATTGGCACCATCGGTGGGAAACCATACAATAGCCACGAACAACCTTGTGGTGAAGGCTTGTTGAAGAGGAACATTCAGGCACGCCCCTTGAAAAATGATTTGTTCTTGGAAAAGAACAAGAGGAAGACCCCCAACTTAACAAAAATTTGAAGGTCAAACATAGAAAATGAGTTTAAACGAGGATATGCCCCCTGGAAGGGTAAGAGAAAATGTGGGTATGCCCCCTCCAGCAGCTCGGCACCAACTCCACCACCACCATAGACGACGTGGAATGCGAGTAACAGCCCGGTTATCAAGAGAAATGGCCTCCATGGCAGCCAACATGAGAGACATTGCTAGCCGGAACATGACTATGAAGGAACTCATGCCCAAATGCAAGGCCATGGAGGCTTCCCTATTCCTCCAAACGCCCCCCAGGGCACTACCAGCAAGAAGATGAAGTTCAGTGCCAGATAGTTGCATCACCGGACTATAGCCTAGGTAGAAGTCCATTTGAAAGGGAAGTGGAAGTTGATGTTTCTTCCAACTACGCTTTTAGGTGACCTACTGAGGTCCCTTTGAACCATGATAACTTGTCACCTCCATATGAGCAAGAGCAAAGACCTAGGAGGTCAGGTAGTGCATTTGACAGAATCAACCCTGCAGAACTGAGGCCCAAGCAACAACAGCCTTGCGAGCCTTGGACAAGGACACAACCCCCACCTCCCATGCCCCAGCAGCCGAAAGAAAGGCATGAAAATGCCCCCTGTGCTGCACCGCCTAGAAATAGGCACCAAAGGAGGGAAGAGAAGGCTAGAAACCATCCTGGAACCTCTCACCAGCCACCAAGATATGAGGCCAAAGAAAACGATTCAGATGGGCAGTAGAGGTCCTGTGACTTGGACGATGATGATGAGAACCTACCATTCTCGAGGGAACTAAGGAGTGCCCAAGTCCCGAACCACTATGTTATGCCCAAGATACCAAAGTATGACAGAAGAGGCGACCCTGAGAAGCACTTGAATGCTTACAAAACTCACATGAGCCTAAGGGGAGCCACCCCAGTTGTGAAGTGCCGAGCTTTCCACTTAACATGTAGCGGAGCAGCTGAAATTCGGTATAGTAGGTTACCACCCGGGAGTATAAGAAGTTGGCCCGAATTCAAAACCACCTTCTTGAAGAGATTCGTTGTGAGCAAAGAGGGAGAGGCTCCCATCCAACGCCTCCAAGACATGAGACAGGCACATGGGGAATCCCTGAAAAGCTTCTTATTTCGCTTCACTGATGAGATGACATACTGTGTGCAAGTCACCGACCTTGAGGCGTTATCTGCACTAAGATGAGGCTTGAACATGAACACCATATTTTGGAGGGACGTGCAAAATCAGGACCCCACCACCTATGACGCCCTGCTCGAGATGATGAGGCGGGAGATCATCAATGAAGAATTGATTGAGCATAGAAACGGGGCAAGTAAAGACCTCCCACCTCTGTAAAGACCGCGTGCTAGAGGGCCAACATCACACTTGATGGATTATCAAATGAACCAGGCCAAAAATGAGAGTTCTAGGCAAGCACTTGCCACCACCACTTTGTACGTAGTCCCGACCTTGGCATATGAGGATATCAACCCAGCCACTGATACCCAGCAGATGGGAACTTCGCAAGGATCCTGCATGAGGGAGGCCGAAGCCGGGGTTCGAGACCTAGAAATAGGTCAAATTCGAACTCTCCCGAATACTACATATACCACAGGTCCTATGGCTACGACACGGTAAATTGTCGAAACTATGCTCACCGTACCTGACAGAAACCCCCCAGGGATAGAAATGAATTATCTCAGGCGAATAGGCCCCCACCTAGGTATGACAACCGACTTGAGCGAGAAAAGACCGCTCCCCGTCAAAGGGATGTTTCCCCGAGACAAAGGGAGCAGGATGTAGAGAGGCCCAGGGAATCGCGCAGACACCGA
>NW_019229115.1:0-3616 GCF_002742605.1 Olea europaea var. sylvestris
ATATCTATATCTTGAAAATTTCATTGTGGAATGTGGTGATCCAATCTTCTTGTTTTTTTGTGCTTGTAGAATTTGACTTGTTACTAATTGCACAAAATCCTTGATATAAAGACAAATGTCAGATAGGATTGGATTAATTTTGTAGGCATAAATAGTTCACATGTATTGATCTATCTCAATTTCCTCTCGTGCAGGAAGATGGAGTTAATCTTTTGACCATTATCAAAGGTACTTGCACCTACCGCCGTTCAAGGAATTATGATTTTGTTGCGAATTATTTGCCTCCTAGCAAGTCAGAATTCAAGCAAGCACTATCGGGCAATGGGTAAATGAACACGAACTTTTCTCTTTCTAGATTTTATCTTCTCTGACTCCTAATTCTTTTTAGTTTAAATTCAATGAAATACGTAAAGTGTAGACACCTGTCCAAGCTTCAGTCATAGGTAGGAGCGGGCAACGCCTGGTTCGTTCCGGTTCCGAAGAGAACCGAATCAAACTGATTCTTAAAAATTATGGAACTTTGATTCCAGTTCAGTCCCATAATTAAAGTTCAATAATGGTAACGAGAAAATTTAGAATATAGACTAAAGTTTCATAAATGACTAAAACAAAAAGGTTAAAAGTTCGGTTAATTTTAGGTTTTTGGTTCCGGTACTAGAACCAAGAACCAGACTGAACCGGGCAGTTCGGTACTTTTGTCCACCCTTAGTCATAGGTTTTAACAAAATATGATGTGTGTGCATGTAAATATCTATATATATGTGCATATTAGTGTGGATTTATCATCTGCAATTTACTTATCCTAAATTTAATGTTTGTCTTTTGAATTTAGTTGCATGGCCTAAAGATGGACAATTATGTCGTTTATTTTATTCTGCACACTGATCAAAACAGAATATGCGATTTCTTCGTGGTAGATAAATAGGTGAATCTTAATTGCATATCTAATTCCTTTGTCTAAGATTCCTTAAAGATGGTTTGCATATAATTCAATGCAGATGGTTACGCAATTATACTGGTCCTGTGATGTGGTCTACTATGGAAGATGGGAAGATAGTGAGAGGTCTCTCAGGTGTTCCAAGTGAAGGTCCAGTCTTGTTGGTTGGTTATCACATGCTCACAGGCTTAGATATCATTCCATTAATTGAACAATTTCTTCTGGAGAAGAAGATCTTGGTTCGTGGTATAGCACACCCTACATTGTTTTCACATCTTGTTGAGAGTAAGGGCAAGGACTTTTCCTTGGTTGACATTCTGAGGTTATATGGTGCATTACCTGTAAGTGCAAGCAATCTTTTCAAATTGTTCAAAACAAAATCACATGTGCTACTTTATCCTGGTGGCGCTCGTGAGGCTTTTCATCGCAAGGTGTGTAAGCATATAAAATTCTTCTTCTTTTTGGGGATGGTGGTGGGGGGTATTTCTTAAAGCTAGTATAAATCTTGACATTGATGTACCTTCTTATTCCAGGGCGAAGAGTATAAATTATTTTGGCCTGACCAGCAAGAATTTGTCAGGATGGCTGCAAGATTTGGGGCGACAATTGTACCATTTGGAGTTGTTGGAGAAGACGACATAGCAGAGGTAATTATTCTTTTATTGATTAACTATATTAGACATTCTTTCATGTTTTGTGATGAATTTTCTTTGAGAGTTTCTTTGCTTGTACTTCCATAAAAGAATTAGTCAGTTTCAAAATTTCAACTTCCGACTTCTCATTTTCACATTCGAATATGACATTTGCTGCAGCATAAAATCTTGACAAAACCAGCTACAAAGAGACAACATGAGGAAGGTTTAGTTAACTGTTCAAAATGGGGATCTTATTTTGGGACACCCCGAAGATGACTGGATGAAGTTAATTCTTGAGCACCAAGAAAGTCTGAATTCTCATTCTTAGATCATAAAATCATCTCGCCCCTTTTAAAGCTTTAAGACTTGGGGTTCCATTTTAAAACGGTCATCCTTGTTAACAAGAGCAGTCCAGGCTCTTATATGTTGGATAATATTTTCTTCTTTATTCGATGTGAGTTTATCCCTTAATATGTCTCGCATTATAGTAGCCAATTTGAGTGGATCTATCTTGAAATTCATATGCTCGTTTGAGTCATAATGTAATCGAACTACTCGTTAGAATTTAATGGACTTTGATACCTTATCAAGACTTGATTTTCCATCTTAAAAAGTTATCTTATTAAAAAGAGTAGTTCAAGCTCTTATGTGTTAGTATCTATTGTCATTTTTATCCAATATGGGATTAACCCCCCAACAAAAAGGACAGAAATGAGGTTATAGGCCTATATATCTGGATTTACGATTTATAGTTTTGCAATTTTACCACCATGAATGCCTTATTTTAGTTCAAAGATCGGCCATTAACGAGGAGCACATGATCTCAACACAATTTTTCATCTACATATTCATGAAAAAACCTGCACATCTACATATATTGAAGTGATCATCAAGCTTAGAAGCATTGCTTTTCTTTAGTCTGTGAAACTTGAAAATTCTTCTGCTGAAAATCACTGTCTATATTTGCTCCAAATGTACATATTTTATATTGTTCCATATCAGTACCTATGTGTTTATGCCTATCTGCGCGTGTGAAACTTGACAAATATATTCCTTCCTAAAATTGACATCTTCATTTTTATTTTTAATTGGCAGTTGGTTCTGGACTATGATGACCTGACGAGAATTCCAAATATAGGTGACAAAATTAGAAGAGATAATGAGAAGTATAAAGATCTAAACATAAGGTAAGCAATCTACATGGACAATACTATTTGTAAAGTCATGTTGGGCTAAATACGCAGGCCATCACTAATCTTTCAGTGAAAATTTTATATTGGTCCCTAAACTTCATTTTGTTTCAAGTTGTTTACTGAACTTAAACTTTGTTACCCCGACCCGGTAGTTTGACTAGTGGAAAAGGTACTTGGCAATCATGTTATTTGTCAACTAGACTATCATGTTAGCTACTCACAGGCACAGATGCAGTGACCAAATTGTAATAAATGTTTATTTAGTTACCAACTTTAGACAAATTGAAACTCAGTGACCAACTCGGAACGAAACGGGAAATTTTGCTAAAAGTTCAATAACCACCCGTGCTTTGAGCCCCCCAATATTTGCACAAAGCTTGGTTTATTTTATGCTCAGGTAGGTGTGAAACTGAAGCTATTTCTAATGACATTAAAAATGATCTGATTACAGGGCTGGAATCAGTGGGGAGGTCGCCAACCAAAATTTACATATCCCAGTTATTCTGCCTAAAATTCCTGGCCGCTTTTACTATCTGTTTGGGAAGCCTATTCCAACAAAGGGAAGGCGAGAGATGTTGAAGGACAGAACTAACGCGAGAAAATTGTATTTGCATATAAAATCGGAAGTTGAAAATAGTATGGCTTATTTGATGAAAAAGAGAAAGGAAGATCCTTACAGAAGTATAGTCGACAGGACATTATATCGGGTTCACCATGCCCCTATGGATCAGGTCCCGTCTTTTGAACCATGAATGACAGGTTTGGAAGGTATAAAGAATTTTGCTACTAGCTATATGACGTCAAATTTCACTATCGGTTTTTGGTGACAAGCTTATGATCCCACGTTGCGT
>NW_019229116.1:0-3616 GCF_002742605.1 Olea europaea var. sylvestris
ATCAGGGTCTAGGACCATCACCAATGACTCCAGAAGGGTAGAAATCCCTAAACCCTAAACCATAAACCCCAAACCCTGAAACCAAAACCAAAACCAAACCCTAAACCACACTTTCTCTCTTTAACCCAAAACGCTCTCCCTTCTCTCTAGAATGGGAGACAAATCGCAAATCTTCAAAAATCTAGATCCACCACCCGACATACCACCTTTACCCGGTAGATTTCAACCCCAAACAACCAAAAATCATCCAGTACTCCAAGCCACAATGGTTTTGGAAGTAATAGAATCAGATTTATATGAAAACATTGATGGTACGAATCCCAATGTTTTCAAAACTCCACTCTACGCATTGAATCAGGGTCTGGGACCATCACCAATGATTCCAGAAGGGTCGAAAACCCTAAACCCCAAACCCTAAACCAAAACCAAACCCTAAACAGCACTTTCTCTCTCTAACGCAAAATGCTCTCCCTTCTCTCTAAAATGGGAGACCAATCACAAACTTTCAAAAATCTTGATCCACCACCCGACATACAACCTTTACCCGGTGGATTTCAACCCCAAACAACCCAAAATCTTCCAGCACCTCAAGCTACAATGGTTTTGGAAGCAATAGAATTAGATTTATATGAAAATGTTGATGGCACGAATCCCAATGTTGTCAAAATTCCACTCTACGCATTGAATCAGGGTTTGCGGCCATCACCAATGGTTCCAGAAGGGTCGAAATCCCTAAACCCACGCCAAACCCCAAACCCCAAACCCTGAACCCTAAACCAAAACCAAAGTCTAAACCACACTTTCTCGCTGTAGCCCAAAACGCTCTCGCTTCTCTCTAGAATGCGAGACAAATCACAAACCTTCAAAAATCTTGATCCATCATCCGACATACCACCTTTACGTGGTGGATTTCAACCCCAAACAACCAAAAATCTTCCAGCACTTCAAGCCACAATGGTTTTGGAAGCAATAGAATCAGATGTATATGAAAAAGTTGATTGCACGAATCCCAATGTTTTCAAAACTCCACTCTACGCATTGAATCAAGGTCAGGGGCCATTACCAATGATTCCACTTCACGCTACAATGGTTTTGGAAGCAGTCGAATCAGATTTATATGAAAATGTTGATGGCACGAATCCCAATGTTGTCAAAATTCCACTCTACGCATTGAATCAGGGTTTGCGACCATCACCAATGGTTCCAGAAGGGTCGAAATCCCTAAACCCTAAACCATAAACCCCAAACCCTGAAACCTAAACCAAAACCAAACCCTAAACCACACTTTCTCGCTCCAGCCCAAAACGCTCTCGCTTCTCTCTAGAATGCGAGACAAATCACAAACCTTCAAAGATCTTGATCCACCATCCGACATACCACCTTTACGTGGTGGATTTCAACCCCAAACAACCCAAAATCTTCCACCACTTCAAGCCACAATGGTTTTGGAAGCAATAGAATCAGATGTATATGAAAAAGTTGATGGCACGAATCTCAATGTTTTCAAAACTCCACTCTACGCATAGAATCAAGGTCAGGGACCATTACCAATGATTCCAGAGGGGCCGCAATCCCTAAACCCCAAACCCTAAACCAAAACCAAAAACTGAGAAAATCGAGAAAGAGGGAGGAAGAAAAAAATGAAGAAAGAAGAAGAAGAAGAAAAAGAAGAAGTGGGTTTTCAATTTTGGGGAGCTCCATTTCTTCAATTTCTCATTTGATTTTGAGAGGAAAATACTCAAGGCATCTTGGTAAGGGAATATGATTTACTAGAGCGAGTGCGTAATATCATACTTGATATTTGAAGTAGAAGCGGTGACGAAAAGATTGAAACCATGGTCGACTATTACTTGATAGAAAACAGACAAATTGAGCAGCTTTGGAGCATGTCGAACCACCGAATTGAGCCACGCGTCATAGGTTGTATGACATCTTTTATCAGATTATACATTGTGTTCTTTTGGGATACACATAGGTTAAATCAGAAAAGTTCATTATGGGCTCATTAGATATTTGGTATCTTTAGTACTTTTGAAGATTATTGGCTGTAAAGCAAGTAAATATTGATTTCCTAGCATTTTATTTAAATAGTTTGTATTTTTGAGGGACTCGCATACCCTAATTTATATTATTGGTATTGATTTGAGGAAAAAAAAAAAACCCTAAACCAAAACCAAACCCTAAACAGCACTTTCTCTCTCTAACGCAAAATGCTCTCCCTTCTCTCTAAAATGGGAGACCAATCACAAACTTTCAAAATTCTTGATCCACCACCCGACATACCACCTTTACCCAATGGATTTCAACCCAAAACAACCCATAATCTTCCAGCACTTCACGCTACAATGGTTTTGGAAGCAGTAGAATCAGATTTATATGAAAATGTTGATGGCACGAATCCCAATGTTGTAGAAACTCCAATCTACGCATTGAATCAGGGTCTGCGACCATCACCAATGACTCCAGAAAGGTCGAAATCCGTAAACCCTAAACTATAAACCCTAAACCCTGAAACCTAAACCAAAACCAAAACCAAAACCAAACCCTAAACCACACTTTCTCTCTCTAACCCAAAACGCTCTCCCTTCACTCTAGAATGGGAGACAAATCGCAAATCTTCAAAAATCTAGATCCACCACCCGACGTACCACCTTTACCCGGTGGATATCAACCCCAAACAACCAAAAATCATCCAGTACTCCAAGCCACAATGGTTTTGGGAGCAATAGAATCAGATTTATATGAAAACATTGATGGTACGAATCCCAATGTTTTCAAAACTCCACTCTACGCATTGAATCAGGGTCTGGGACCATCACCAATGATTCCAGAAGGGTCGAAAATCCTAAACCCCAAACCCTAAACCAAAACCAAACCCCAAACAGCACTTTCTCTCTCTAACGCAAAATGCTCTCCCTACTCTCTAAAATGGGAGACCAATCACAAACTTTCAAAAATCTTGATCCACCACCCGACATACAACCTTTACCCGGTGGATTTCAACCCCAAACAACCCAAAATCTTCCAGCACCTCAAGCTACAATGGTTTTGGAAGCAATAGAATCAGATTTATATGAAAATGTTGATGGCACGAATCCCAATGTTGTCAAAATTCCACTCTACGCATTGAATCAGGGTTTGCGGCCATCACCAATGGTTCCAGAAGGGTCGAAATCCCTAAACCCTAAACCATAAACGCCAAACCCCAAACCCCAAACCCTGAACCCTAAACCAAAACCAAACTCTAAACCACACTTTCTCGCTCTAGCCCAAAACGCTCTCGCTTCTCTCTAGAATGCGAGACAAATCACAAACCTTCAAAAATCTTGATCCACCATCCGACATACCACCTTTACGTGGTGGATTTCAACCCCAAACAACCAAAAATCTTCCAGCACTTCAAGCCACAATGGTTTTGGAAGCAATAGAATCAGATGTATATGAAAAAGTTGATTGCACGAATCCTAATGTTTTCAAAACTCCACTCTACGCATTGAATCAAGGTCAGGGGCCATTACCAATGATTCCAGAAAGACCGCAATCCCTAAACCCCAAACCTTAAACCAAAACCAAACCCTCAACCGCACTTTCTCTCTCTAGCCCAAAACGCTCTCCC
>NW_019229117.1:0-3615 GCF_002742605.1 Olea europaea var. sylvestris
GTTATTAATTTCAATAGTCGGCTATTGCAATTGAATAAAACTTATACAATTGATTTCATCCACTAGCGACTTGTTTTCCTACATAATAGTTATGTCTACTCATCACCTTCTACTTGATATTTGTATAAACTGAAAATTTGGTTCACTCATCTTTATTACTAATCTTCACCTGATAGCGTAATGAAAACTTTATATATTTGGAATTAGTTTCAGATGAATTACATCTATGTCGTTCTTTTCAATTGATATATGCTCCACAAATTTGATGCTTTTGAGAATATTTGGATGAGTTCGTCACAATTATGTCTCTTCTCTTCTTTTATCTTTAGGATCGTCATTTTGTTTTCTTTATTGGTAGAGATAAAAAAACGAATAAATTATTCCCTCAAATTGAATTTTTTTGGAATACTATACTTTTTGTGCCATGTCTTTCAATCTTGATGTAATAGCATCAAATTGAGCCCCACAATTTTTAAGTATTCTCATATGTCGACTCTTCAAATTAGGAAAATTCCATAGTGTGTTTTCATTATCTTGATAATGCTAGGGCATCAAGAACATATCCAATTTGAACAACTTATTTCCATATTCTCAATAAATTTGCATTTGAGTTTCATTTAAGCACTAAATATACATAGAAATAAGCTTTAAAAAAGAGCATCAAGAACATATTCAATATATTTCCATATTCTCAATAAATTTGCATTTGAGTTTCATTTAAGCACTAAATATGCATAGCAATAAGCTTTAAAAAATTTGCTATGATTTGTCCAGTTATTTTGAATTAATGCCATAAAGTTAAATGCTATGTCACTTTACCTCTAGATGTGTTATTTATCCTTAAAAGATCGAATGTTTTATTATGTGTATGTATAGTTACAGTTTGTGTTAATTTTCTAATATTTTGTTATTAGGAAGAAGGTAACAGGTGTTGAAATTAATGAACTTAAGTTAAATCTTTCATTGATCAGAATAAGTATATATAAACAACGGGAAAGTAACAAACTTCTAAAAATCAAAGTTGTTGAAACAACTACAGCTCCTAAATATTAGTTGCTGAAGCTAACTCCTAAATCCGCCATGTATAATTTTTTCGAATAATACAAAGATAAATAACAGTGCTCAGTTGTTGGACCATTCATGTACTGTTACAACTTGTTAACAACAAGAGCAATGGGTGGCCTTGATGCCTTGTGATGAGTAAATATTGAAGGCTACATGCTATTGTCCTGTGTTGAGAATAATCTGTTAAACAAGAGCCCAAGTATACCATCTTCGAGGAGCTTGTTTCAAGCCATAGATGGCTTGTATTGAACACATGCGTCCATGTCAATGCATCATAGATTATGAGGATCACTGGTGTTTAATGGTGGTAGGTATATATATATATATAAAGAAGCTTTGGTACCATAACAGATATTAAAATTAAGATAATGCTACATGTACATAATTTTTTTACCTGATCTTTTACTTACCACTCACAATAAGGGGTGGGGACCACATTTGGAAATTTTTATATTTGCGTGGGGCTCGTGCACGTTGTGAGAAGGGGGACAACTTTCAATAAGTTGAATTTGTTACAAATAGAATTATTCTTGAAATTAATGAACTCGAGTTAATCCTTTCATTGAAGATCATAGTTGTTGAAATTGAAGATAATAGAGAGTAACAAATTACTGAAGATCATAGTTGTTGAATTTGCAGCTCCTAAACATCGGTTTCTGAAGCTGACTCCTAAATCTGCTATGTATAACACTTTTTGAATAATACGAAGATGAAGAGAATAAATCAAAAATAAGTTGCTAAGCCTAAGGAGAGATGATTTAATCTAAATGGTTACTTTCTATGCTGTTGACATAAATATATACCACCAATTAGCTGAGGTTACATGACATGTTTGTTATATTTTATGTTATAAGGTTAAGCATTTAAATGGTAAATCGAGTACATTGAATATTGAAGACTATGCATAATATTAGTGTCATTGAAGTGGACAACAATTATGAAAGGAAGTCACTTGAGTTGTAATTTCATTGACAACCGATATTCTTTTACTATATGCTAAAAATTTTATTAAATTACCACCAATTCTCGAATATAAGGAAACAAATTATTAGAGAATCTTCAACTGTGCGGGCATATATGTTTTTAATGCATTATTCTGTATAGAATGGAATCAGCCCCGTGAGAGTAAAATATTATAAAAAAATATCCACCCATTTTCCATTGTGTGTATTCTGTAAAACTCCCGTAAAAGAAATTATGTATGCCAAGTGGAGTCCATGTTTAATTTGGTTTAGGTTCTCATCACTTGGCTAATTCGAATATTACAAAGTAAATGAAAAATGATAATAAAAACACCATAATTAGCTCTTTTGGTGGGTATTAAAATAAGATTTTTAGTAAATTTTGATAAAAAAAAATGATAAAATGTGTCAAGTGAAAAGTTGTGGGTCCATTAATTATATAATTAAAATCAATTGTCAAATTTGATTTAGCTACTAAGTAGAGACTTTTGATATTGTGCATTTTTCTTGTAAATTATTTCAAGAAAATAAAAAGAAATTTCCATTTTTATAATTACAAAAGTCGGTCCACCTCAGTTGTGCCCTTCCTAAACATATTTGGAATAATTGTTATGCCAATTCACCGCCACCTACTCTATATTTATAAAATTAGAAAAATTTTGTTCACTGATCTTTATTATTAGAGCCCGTTTGGTAGTCATTTTTTTCAAAATGTATTTTTCTACCTCTTCTTTTCAACTACACATTTGTTATTAAAATAATATTACACGTAAATAAAAAAAATTCCTTATTTTTCAACCACACACTTTCCATCAAATTACTATTCTAAAATGCATTTTTACATAAAAATGGCTTTCAAACACTTGTCTTAGAGTGTGTTTGTCTCCCATTATCTGGGAAGAATGTATTATAAAATAGTGATTGATATTGAAATGTGTGATCAAAAAGAAGGAAAAGATTTTTATTTACGTGTAATTTTAATAGATAATGTGTGGTTGAAAATGAGTATTGTAGAAAAAATAATAGGAAAGAATGAGAGAAAATAGACGATAAACAGGGACTTAATCTTAATAACACAGTGTAACTTCATATCTTTAGATTTATCATTCTTTTCAGATGACATACAAATTTGATGCTTTTTCGAGTATTCGGATAAGTTCATCGCTATTGCGTCTCTCTCTCTCTCTTTTTTTTTTCCTCTTTAATGTCATCAATTTGATTCCTTAACTGGTAAAGATAAAAAAGAAAAAAAAAAGAGGAATAAATTATTCCTAACTGGTATTAGCATAGTGTTAAGTATTCTGATATGTCGACTCTTCAATTTGGGAAAATTCCATAGTGTGCTTTCATTATCTTGATGATTAGAGCATCAAGAATGTGAACAAAGTCTTATTCCTATATTCTAAATAAATTCGCATTTCACTTTCATTTAACCACTGAATATGATAGAAATAAAATAAAGTAGCATTATGGCTAAGCTTAAAAAATTGGATTAATATATGTATACAAAATAATCTACAAAAAGTTTGACAAACTCGACACTTGGCGGCCCCCTGTTGGAGGGGTGGTTGCTCCCAACCACCCCTCC
>NW_019229118.1:0-3614 GCF_002742605.1 Olea europaea var. sylvestris
GCCCCGGGCGCAGTTTTTGTTTCCGATCAACCAGTCAAATTTCAGCCCATTCCGACACCATCGCCAAAAATGACGAAATTGCCACTGGCGCGGTTTTTGTTTCAGATCAACCTGTCAAATTTTAGCCCATTCCGACATCGTCGCGAAAAATGCCGAAATTGCCCCCGGCGCGATTTTTTCTTCCAGTCAACCAGCCGAATTTCTGCCCATTCCGACACCGTTGCGAAAAATGACGAAATTGCCCTCGGCGAGGTTTTTGTTTCCAGTCAACCTGCAAAATTTTTGCCTATTTCGACACCGTCGCGAAAAATGACGAAATTGCCCCTGGCGCATTTTTTGTTTCCGATCAACCTGTCAAATTCTAGCCCATTCCGACTCCGTCGCGAAAAATGACTAAATTGCCCCTGGAGCAGTTTTTGTTTCCGATCAACCTGTCAAGTTTGAGTCCATTCCGACACCGTCGCGAAAAGTGACGAAATTGCCCCTGCGCGATTTTTGTTCCCGATCAATCAGATAAATTTTAGCCGATTCCGACACCGTCGCGAAAAGTGACGAAATTGCCCCTGCGCGATTTTTGTTTCCGATCAACCTGTCAAATTTCAGCCCATTCCGACACCATCGCCAAAAATGAAGAAATTGCCCCTGGCCCGATGTTTGTTTCCGATCAACCTGTCAAGTTTGAGTCCATTCCGACACCGTCGCGAAAAGTGACGAAATTGCCCCTGCGCGATTTTTGTTTCAGATCAACCTGTCAAATTTTAGCCCGTTCCGACTCCGTCGCGAAAAATGGCTAAATTGCCCCTAGGGTTGTTTTTGTTTCCGATCTACCAATCAAATTTTAGCCCATTCCGACATCGTCCCGAAAAATGCCGAAATTGCCCCCGGCGCGATTTTTTCTTCCTGTCAACCAGCCGAATTTCAGCCCATTCCGACACCGTCGCGAAAAATGACGAAATTGCCCTCGGCGCGAGTTTTGTTTCCAGTCAACCTGCAAAATTTTTGCCCATTTCGACACCGTCGCGAAAAATGACAAAATTGCCCCTGGCGCGTTTTTTGTTTCCGATCAACCTGTCAAATTCTAGCCCATTCCGACTCCGTCGAGAAAAATGACTAAATTGCCCCTGGGGCAGTTTTTGTTTCCGATCAACCTGTCAAATTTTAGCCCATTCCACACAGTCGCGAAAAATGACGAAATTGTCCCGGCGCGATTTTTGTTTCCGATCAACCTGTCAAATTTCAGCCCATTCCGACACCATCGTAAAAATTGACGAAATTGCCCCTGGCGCGATTTTTGTTTCCAGTCAACCTGCGAAATTTTTGCCCATTTCGACACCGTCGCGAAAAATGACGAAATTGCCCCTGGCGCGGTTTTTGTTTCCGATCAACCTGTCAAATTTTGGCCCATTCCGACACCGTCGTGAAAAATGACGAAATTGCCCCTGCGCGATTTTTGTTTCCGATCAACAAGTCAAATTTCAGCCCATTCCGACACCATGCCAAAAATGACGAAATTGCCCCGGGCGCAGTTTTTATTTCCGATCAACCTGTCAAATTTTAGCCCATTCCGACACCATCGCCAAAAATGACGAAATTGCCCCTGGCGCGGTTTTTGTTTCCGATCAACCTGTCAAATTTTAGCCCATTCCGACACCGTCGCGAAAAATGACGAAATTGCCCCTGGCGCGGTTTTTGTTTACGATCAACCTGTCAAATTTTAGCCCATTCCGACACCGTCGCGAAAAATGACGAAATTGCCCCTGCGCAATTTTTGTTTCCGATCAACATGTGAAATTTCAGCCCATTCCGACACCATCGCCAAAAATGACGAAATTGCCCCGGGAGCAGTTTTTGTTTCCGATCAACCAGTCAAATTTCAGCCCATTACGACACCATCACCAAAAATGACGAAATTGCCCCTGGCGCGGTTTTTGTTTCCGATCAACCTATCAAATTTTAGCCCATTTCGACACCGTCGCGAAAAATGACGAAATTGCCCCTGGCGCGGTTTTTTTTTCCGTTCAACCGGTCAAATTTTAGCCCATTCCGACACCGTCGCGAAAAATGACGAAATTGCCCCTGCGCGATTTTTGTTTCCGATCAACCTGTCAAATTTTAGCCCATTCCGACACCGTCGCGAAAAATGACTAAATTGCCCCTGGGGCGGTTTTTGTTTCCGATCTACCTGTCAAATTTTTGCCCATTCCGACATCGTCGCGAAAAATGTCGAAATTGCCCCCGGCGCGATTTTTTCTTCCAGTCAACCTGCCGAATTTCAGCCCATTCCGACACCGTGGCGAAAAATGACGAAATTGCCCTCGGCGCGATTTTTGTTTCCAGTCAACCTGGAAAATTTTCGCCCATTTCAACACCGTCGCGAAAAATGACGAAATTGCCCCTGGCGCGTTTTTTGTTTCCGATCAACATGTCAAATTCTAGCCCATTCCGACTCCGTCGCAAAAAATGACTAAATTGCCCTTGGTGCGATTTTTGTTTCAGATTAACCTGCCAAATTTTAGCCCATTCCGACACAGTCACGAAAAATGACGAAATTGCACTCGGCGCGATTTTTTTTTCCAGTCAACCTGCAAAATTTTTGCCCATTTCGACACCGTCGCGAAAAATGACGAAATTGCCCGTGGCGCGTTTTTTGTTTCCGATCAACCTGTCAAATTCTAGCCCATTCCGACTCTGTCGAAAAATGACTAAATTGCCCCTGGGGCAGTTTTTGTTTCCGATCAACCTGTCAAATTTTAACCCATTCCACACAGTCGCGAAAAATGACGAAATTGCCCCGGCGCGATTTTTGTTTCCGATCAACATGTCAAATTTCAGCCAATTCCGACACCATCGCAAAAATTGACGAAATAGCCCCTGGCGCAGTTTTTGTTTCCGATCAACCTGTCAAATTTTAGCCCATTCCGACACCGTCGCGAAAAATGACGAAATTGCCCCTGGCGCGGTTTTTGTTTTCGATCAACCCGTCAAATTTTAGCCCATTCCGACACCGTCGTGAAAAATGACGAAATTGCCCCGCGCGATTTTTGTTTCCGATCAACATGTCAAATTTGACGAAATTGCCCCGGGCGCAGTTTTTGTTTCCGATCAACCAGTCAAATTTCAGCCCATTCCGACACCATCGCCAAAAATGACGAAATTGCCCCTGTCGCGTTTTTTGTTTCCGATCAACCTGTCAAATTCTAGCCCATTCCGACTCTTTCAAGAAAAATGACTAAATTGCCCCTAGCCCGATGTTTGTTTCCGATCAACCTGTTAAGTTTGAGTCCATTCCGACACCGTCGCGAAAAATGACGAAATTGCCCCTGGCGCGGTTTTTGTTTCAGATCAACCTGTCAAATTTTGGCCCATTCCGACTCCGTCGCGAAACATGACTAAATTGCCCCTGGGGCGGTTTTTGTTTCCGATCTACAAATCAAATTTTAGCCCATTCCGACATCGTCGCGAAAAATGCCGAAATTGCCCCCGGCGCGATTTTTTCTTCCAGTCAACCAGCCGAATTTCAGCTCATTCCGACACCGTCGCGAAAAATGATGAAATTGCCCCTGGCGCGTTTTTTGTTTCCGATCAACCTGTCAAATTCTAGCCCATTCCGACTC
>NW_019229119.1:0-3614 GCF_002742605.1 Olea europaea var. sylvestris
GTTCGAAGAATTGAGCATAACTTTCGTAGACGGTGTCCGTTTCGGGACCATAAGTAGTTTTCGGAAATGTAGCGACCGCTGTGCGCTTAGCTCACGATTTCATAATGACGTATTAGGGCTTTCGTCCTTTTTTTGAAGAACGACCGCTCGCATATTTTTAACGCTTGGATTTTCGAGCTTCGAAGAAATGAGCTTAAGTTATGCAAACGGTGTCCGTTTTGGGCCCATAAGTACTTTTCGAAAATGTAGCGACCATTTTGGATTGAACTCACTACTTCGTCGTGATGTATGAGGGATTTTGACCATTTTTTGAAGAACGTGCAGCTGCATATTTGGATTGACGGCGTTCGAAGAATTGAGCATAACTTTCGTAGACGGTGTCCGTTTCGGGACCATAAGTAGTTTTCAGAAATGTAGCGACCGCTGTGGGTTTAGTTCAAGATTTCGTAATGACGTATTAGGATTTTCGTCCTTTTTATGAAGAACGATCGCTCGCATATTTTTAACACTTGGATTTTCGAGCCTCGAAGAAATGAGCGTAACTTATGCAAACGGTGTCCGTTTTGGGCCCATAAGTACTTTTCGAAAATGTAGCGACCCGTTTGGATTGAACTCACAACTTCGTCGTGAAGTATGAGGGATTTTGGCCATTTTTTGAAGAACGTGCAGCTGCATATTTGGATTGACGATGTTCGAAGAATTGAGCATAACTTTCGTAGACGGTGTCTGTTTCGGGACCATAAGTAGTTTTCGGAAATGTAGCGACCGCTGTGGGTTTAGCTCAAGATTTCGTACTGACGTATTAGGGTTTTCGTCCTTTTTTTGAAGAACGACCGCTCGCATATATTTAACGCTTGGATTTTCTAGCTTCGAAGAAATGAGCGTAACTTATGCAAACGGTGTCCGTTTTGGGCCCATAAGTACTTTTCGGAAATGTAGCGACCGTTGTGGGTTTAGCTCACGATTTCATAATGACGTATTAGGGTTTTCATCCATTTTTTGAAGAACGTGCAGCTGCATATTTGGATTGATGGCGTTCGAAGAATTGAGCATAACTTTCGTAGACGGTGTCTGTTTCGGGACCATAAGTAGTTTTCAGAAATGTAGCGACCGCTGTGGGTTTAGCTCACGATTTCATAATGACGTATTAGGGTTTTCATCCATTTTTTGAAGAACGTGCAGCTGCATATTTGGATTGATGGCGTTCGAAGAATTGAGCATAACTTTCGTAGACGGTGTCTGTTTCGGGACCATAAGTAGTTTTCAGAAATGTAGCGACCGCTGTGGGTTTAGCTCACGATTTCATAATGACGTATTAGGGTTTTCATCCATTTTTTGAAGAACGTGCAGCTGCATATTTGGATTGATGGCGTTCGAAGAATTGAGCATAACTTTCGTAGACGGTGTCTGTTTCGGGACCATAAGTAGTTTTCAGAAATGTAGCGACCGCTGTGGGTTTAGCTCACGATTTCATAATGACGTATTAGGGTTTTCATCCATTTTTTGAAGAACGTGCAGCTGCATATTTGGATTGATGGCGTTCGAAGAATTGAGCATAACTTTCGTAGACGGTGTCCGTTTAGGGACCATAAGTAGTTTTCAGAAATGTAGCGACCGCTGTGGGTTTAGCTCAAGATTTCGTAATGACGTATTGGGGTTTTCGTCCTTTTTATGAAGAACGACCGCTCGCATATTTTTAAAGCTTGGATTTTCGAGCTTCGAAGAAATGAGCTTAACTTATGCAAACGGTGTCCGTTTTGGGCCCATAAGTACTTTTCGAAAATGTAGCGACCATTTTGGATTGAACTCACTACTTCATCGTGACGTATGAGGGATTTTGACCATTTTTTGAAGAACGTGCAGCTGCATATTTGGATTGACGGCGTTCGAAGAATTGAGCATAACTTTCGTAGACGGTGTCCGTTTAGGGACCATAAATAGTTTTCAGAAATGTAGCGACCGCTGTGGGTTTAGCTCAAGATTTCGTAATGACGTATTGGGGTTTTCGTCCTTTTATGAAGAACGACCGCTCGCATATTTTTAACGCTTGGATTTTCGAGCTTCGAAGAAATGAGCGTAACTTATGCAAACGGTGTCCGTTTTGGGCCCACAAGCACTTTTCGAAAATGTAGCGACCCGTTTGGATTGAACTCACAATTTCGTCGTGACGTATGAGGGATTTTGACCATTTTTTGAAGAAAGTGCACCTGCATATTTGGATTGACGGCGTTCGAGGAGTTGATAATAACTTTCGCAGACGGTGTCCGTTTTGGGACCATAAGTAGTTTTCGGAAATGTAGCGACCGTTGTGCGTTAAGCTCACGATTTTGTAATGACGTATTAGGGGTCCTTTTTTGAAGAATGACCGCTCTCATATTTTTAACGCTTGGATTTTCGAGCTTCGAAGAAATGAGCTTAACTTATGCAAACGGTGTCCGTTTTGGGCCCATAAGTACTTTTCGAAAATGTAGCGACCCTTTTGGATTGAACTCACAACTTCGTCGTGACGTATGAGGGATTTTGACCATTTTTTGAAGAACGTGCAGCTGCATATTTGGATTGACGGCGTTCGAAGAATTGAGCATAACTTTCGTAGACGGTGTCCGTTTCGGGACCATAAGTAGTTTTCAGACATGTAGCGACCGCTGTGGGTTTAGCTCACGATTTCGTAATGACGTATTAGGGCTTTCGTCCTTTTTTTGAAGAACGATCGCTCGCATATTTTTAACGCTTGGATTTTCGAGCTTCGAAGAAATGAGCTTAACTTATGCAAACGGTGTCCGTTTTGGGCCCATAAATACTTTTCGAAAATGTAGCGACCCTTTTGGATTGAACTCACAACTTCGTCGTGACGTATGAGGGATTTTGAATATTTTTTGAAGAACGTGCAGCTGCATATTAGGATTGACGGCGTTCGAAGAATTGAGCATAACTTTCGTAGACGGTGTCCGTTTCGGGACCATAAGTAGTTTTCGGAAATGTAGCGACCGCTGTGGGTTACGCTCAAGATTTCCTAATGACGTATTAGGGTTTTCATCCTTTTTTTGAAGAACGACCGCTCGTATATTTTTAACGCTTGGATTTTCAAGCTTCGAAGAAATGAGCGTAACTTATGAAAACGGTGTCCGTTTTGGGCCCATAAGTACTTTTCGGAAATGTAGCGACCCGTTTGGATTGAACTCACAACTTCTTCGTGACGTTTGAGGGATTTTGACCATTTTTTGAAGAAAGTGCACCTGCATATTTGGATTGACGGCATTCGAGGAATTGAGAATAACTTTCGCAGACGGTGTCCGTTTTGGGACCATAAGTAGTTTTCGAAAATGTAGCGACCGTTGTGCGTTTAGCTCACGATTTTGTAATGACGTATTAGGGGTCCTTTTTTTGAAGAATGACTGTTCTCATATTTTTAACGCTTGGATTTTCGAGCTTCGAAGAAATGAGCTTAACTTATGCAAACAGTGTCCGTTTTGGGCCCATAAGTACTTTTCGAAAATGTAGCGACCCGTTTGGATTGAACTCGCAACTTCATCGTGACGTATGAGGGATTTTGACCTTTTTTTGAAGAACGTGCAGCTGCATATTTGGATTGACGGCGTTCGAGGAATTGAGCA
>NW_019229120.1:0-3614 GCF_002742605.1 Olea europaea var. sylvestris
GGAATTGGCTGAAATTTGGCAGTTTGATCTGAAATAAAAATCGCGCCGGGTGCAATTTCATCACTTTTCTCGACTGTGTCAAAATGGGCTCAAATTTGACAGGATGATCGGGAACAAAAAACCGCTTCAGGTGTAATTTCGTCATTTTTCGCGACTGTGTCGGAATGGGCTAAAATTTGACAGGTTGATCGGAAACAAAAACCGCGCCGGGGGCAATTTCGTCATCTTTCTAGACTGTGTCGGAATGAGATAAAATTTGACTGGTTGATCGGAAATAAAAATCGCGCCGGGGGCAATTTCGTCATTTTTCTAGACTGTGTCGGAATTGGCTAAAATTTGAATGGTTGATCGGAAACAAAAATCGCGCGGGGGCAATTTAGTCATTTTTCTCGACTGTGTCGGAATTGGCTGAAATTTGACAGGTTTATCGGGGACAAAAATCGGGCCGAGTGTAATTTCGTCATTTTTCGCGACTGTGTCGGAATGGGCTAAAATTTGACAGGTTGATCGGAAACAAAAACCGCGCCGGGTACAATTTCGTCATTTTTCTAGACTGTGTCGGAATTGGCTAAAATTTGACTGGTTGATCGGAAACAAAAATCACGCCGGGGGCAATTTCGTCATTTTTCTCGACTTTGTCGGAATTGGCTGAAATTTGACAAGGTTATCGGGGACAAAAATCGGGTCGGGTGTAATTTCGTCATTTTTCGCCACTGTGTCGAAATTGACTAAAATTTGACCTGTTGATCGGAAACAAAAAGCGCTACGGGGGCAATTCGTCATTTTTTCGGCTGTGTCGGAATTGGCTGAAATTTGACTGGTTTATCGGGGACAAAAATCGCGCCGGGGGTAATTTCGTCATTTTTCTCGACTGTGTCGGAATTGGCTGAAATTTGACTGGTTTATCGGGGACAACAATCGCGCCGGGTTTAATTTCGTCATTTTTCGCGACTGTGTCGGAATTGACTAAAATTTGACTTGTTGATCGGAAACAATAAGCGCGCCGGGGACAATTTCGTCATTTTTATCAACTGTGTCGGAATTGGCTGAAATTTGACAGGTTTATCGAGGACAAAAATCGCGCCGGGTGTAATTTCGTCATTTTTCGCGACTATGTCGAAATTGACTAAAATTTGACTTGTTGATCGGAAACAATAAGCGCGCCGGGGACAATTTCGTCATTTTTATCAACTGTGTCGGAATTGGCTGAAATTTGACAGGTTTATCGGGAACAAAAATCGCGCTGGGTGTAATTTCGTCATTTTTCGCGACGGTGTCGGAATTGGCTGAAATTTGACTGGTTTATCGGGGACAGAAATCGCGCCGGGTGTAATTTCGTCATTTTTCGCTACTATGTAGGAATTGACTAAAATTTGACTTGTTGATCGGAAACAAAAACCGCGCCGGGGGCAATTTCGTCATTTTTCTCGACTGTGTCGGAATTGGCTGAAATTTGACAGGTTTATCGGGGACAAAAATCGCGCCGGGTGTAATTTCGTCATTTTTCGCGACTATGTCGGAATTGACTAAAATTTGACTTGTTGATCGGAAACAAAAACCGCGCCGAGGGCAATTTCGTCATTTTTCTCGACTGTCTCGGAATTGGCAGAAATTTGGCAGTTTAATCTGAAATAAAAATCGCGCCGGGGGTAATTTCGTCATTTTTCTCGACTGCGTCGGAATGGGCTCAAATTCGACAGGTTGATCGAAAACAAAAATTGCGCCGGGGCAATTTCGTCATTTTTCTCGACTGTGTCGAAATTGGCTGAAATTTGGCAGTTTGATTTGAAATAAAAATCGAGCCGGGGGCAATTTCATCACTTTTCTCGACTGCGTCGAAATGGGCTCAAATTTGACAGGATGATCGGGAACAAAAACCGCTTCGGGTGTAATTTCGTCATTTTTCGCGACTGTGTCGGAATGGGCTAAAATTTTGACAGGTTGATCGGAAACAAAAACCGCGCCGGGGGAAATTTCGCCATTTTTCTATACTGTTTCGAAATTGGCTAAAATTTGACTGGTTGATCAAAAACAAAAATCGCGCCGGGGGCAATTTCGTCATTTTTCTAGACTGTGTCGGAATTGGCTTAAATTTGATAGGTTTATCGGGGACAAAAATCGCGCCGGGTGTAATTTCGTCATTTTTCGCGACTGTGTCGGAATTGACTAAAATTTGACCTGTTGATCGGAAACAAAAAGCGCGCCGGGGACAATTTCGTCATTTTTCTCAACTGTGTCGGAATTGGCTGAAATTTGTCAGGTTTATAGGGAACAAAAATCGCGCTGGGTGTAATTTCGTCATTTTTCGCGACAGTGTCGGAATTGGCTTAAATTTGATTGGTTGATCGGAAACAAAAATCGCGCCGGGGGCAATTTCGTCATTTTTCGCGACTGTGTCGGAATTGACTAAAACTTGACTGGTTGAACGGAAACAAAAATCGCGCCGGGGGCAATTTCGTCATTTTTCTAGACGGTGTCGGAATTGGCAGAAATTTGACTGATTTAGCGAGGACAAAAATCGCGCCGGGTGTATTTCGTCATTTTCCGCGACTGTGTCGGAATTGACTAAAATTTGACTTGTTGATGGGAAACAAAAACCGCGCCGGGGGCAATTTCGTCATTTTTCTCGCCTGTGTCGGAATTGGCAGAAATTTGACAGGTTTATCGTGGACAAAAATCGCGCCGGGTGTAATTTCGTCATTTTCCGCGACTGTGTCGGAATTGACTAAAATTTGACTTGTTGATAGGAAACAAAAACCGCGCCGGGGGCAATTTCGTCATTTTTCGCGACTGTGTCGGAATGGGCTCAAATTTGACAGGTTAATCGGGCACAAAAATAGCGCCGGGTGTAATTTCGTCATTTTCCGCGACTGTGTCGGAATTGACTAAAATTTGACTTGTTGATAGGAAACAAAAACCGCGCCGGGGGCAATTTCGTCATTTTTCGCGACTGTGTCGGAATGGGCTCAAATTTGACAGGTTAATCGGGCACAAAAATAGCGCCGGGTGTAATTTCGTCATTTTCCGCGACTGTGTCGGAATTGACTAAAATTTGACTTGTTGATAGGAAACAAAAACCGCGCCGGGGGCAATTTCGTCATTTTTCTCGACCGTGTCGGAATGGGCTCAAATTTGACAGGTTAATCGGGCACAAAAATAGCGCCGGGTGTAATTTCGTCATTTTCCAAGACTGTGTCGGAATTGGCTGAAATTTGACTTGTTGATCGGAAACAAAAACTGTGCCGGGGGCAATTTCGTCATTTTTCTCGACTGTGTCGGAATTGGCTAAAATTTGGCAGTTTGATCGGAAATAAAAATCGCGCCGGGGCAATTTCATCATTTTTCTCGACTGTGTCGAAAATGGCTCAAATTTGACAGGATGACCGGGAACAAAAACCGCTTCGGGTGTAATTTCGTCATTTTTCGCGACTGTGTCGGAATGGGCTAAAATTTGACAGGTTGATCGGAAACAAAAACCGCGCCGGGTACAATTTCGTCATTTTTTCTAGACTGTGTTGGAATTGGCTAAAATTTGACTGGTTGATCGGAAACAAAAATCGCGCCGGGGCAATTTCGTCATTTTTCTCGACTTTGTCGGAATTGGCTGAAATTTG
>NW_019229121.1:0-3614 GCF_002742605.1 Olea europaea var. sylvestris
CCCCCGGCGCGATTTTTGTTCCCGATAAACCTGTCAAATTTGAGCCCATTCCGACACAGTCGAGAAAAATGACGAAACATCCGTCGGCGCGATTTTATTTCCGATCAAACTCCCAAATTTCAGCCAATTTCGAGACAGTCGAGAAAAATGACGAAATTGCCCCCGGCGTGATTTTTTTTTTAGATCAAACTGCCAAATTTCAGCCAATTTCGAGACAGTCGAGAAAAATGATGAAGTTGCCCCCGGCGCAATTTTTATTTCAAATCAAACTGCTAAATTTCTGCCAATTCCGACACAGTCGAGAAAAATGATGAAGTTGCCCCCGGCGCAATTTTTATTTCAAATCAAACTGCTAAATTTCTGCCAATTCCGACACAGTCGAGAAAAATGACGAAATTACCCCCGACGCGGTTTTTGTTCCCAATAAACATGTCAAATTTGAGCCCATTCATACACACAAGAAAAATGACGAAATAGCCGCCGGCGCGATTTTTATTTCCGATCAAACTTCCAAATTTCAGCCAATTCCAACAAAGTCGAGAAAAATGACGAAACTGCCCCTGGCGCAGTTTTTGCATCCGGTCAACCAGTCAAATTTTAGCAAATTCCGACACAGTCGCAAAAAATGACGAAATTACACCCGGCGCGGTTTTTGTTCTCGATCAACCAGTCAAATTCGAACCCATTCCGACACCGTCGAGAAAAATGACGAAATTGCCCCCGACGCGATTTTTATTCTAGATCAAACTGCCAAATTTCAGCCAATTCCGACACAGTCGAGAAAAATGACGAAATTGCCCCCGGCGCAGTTTTTGTGTCCGATCAACCAGTCAAATTTTAGCACATTCCGACACAGTCGCGAAAAATGACGAAATTACACCCGGCGCGATTTTTGTTCCCGATCAACCTGTCAAATTTGAGCCCATTCCGACACAGTCGAGAAAAATGACGAAATTGCCCCCGGCGCGATTTTTGTTTCCGATCAAACTGCCAAATTTCAGCCAATTCCGACACAGTCGAGAAAAATGACGAAATTGCCCCCGGCGCGATTTTTGTTTCCGATCAAACTGCCAAATTTCAGCCAATTCCGACACAGTCGAGAAAAATGACGAAATTGCCCCCGGCGCGATTTTTGTTTCCGATCAAACTGCCAAATTTCAGCCAATTCCGACACAGTCGAGAAAAATGACGAAATTGCCCCCGGCGCAGTTTTTGTATCCGATCAACCAGTCAAAATTTAGCCAATTCCGACACAGTCGCGAAAAATGACGAAATTACACCCGGCGCGATTTTTGTTCCCGATCAACCTGTCAAATTTGTGCCCATTCCGACACAATCGAGAAAAATTACGAAATTGCCCCGGCGCGATTTTTATTTTAGATCAAAGTGCCAAATTTCAGCCAATTTCGACACAGTCGAGAAAAATGACGAAATTGCCCCCGGCGCGGTTTTTGTTCCCGATAAACATGTCAAATTTTAGCCCATTCCGACACAGTCGAGAAAAATGACGAAATAGCCGCCGGCGCGATATTTATTTCCGATCAAACTGCCAAATTTCAGCCAATTCCAACACAGTCGAGAAAAATGACGAAATTGCCCCCAGTGCTCTTTTTGTATCCGGTCAACCAGTCAAATTTTAGCAAATTCCGACACAGTCGCAAAAAATGACGAAATAACACCCGGCGCGATTTTTGTTCCCAATCAACCTGTCAAATTTGAGCCCATTCCGACACAGTCGAGAAAAATGACGAAATAGCCCCCGGCGCGATTTTTATTTTAGATCAACCTGCAAAATTTCAGCCAATTCCGACACAGTCGAGAAAAATGACGAAATTCCCCACGACGCAATTTTTTATCCGATCAACCAGTCAAAATTTAGCCAATTCCGACACAGTCGCGAAAAATGACGAAATTACACCCGGCGCGATTTTTGTTCCCGATCAACCTCTCAAATTTGAGCCCATTCCGACACAGTTGAGAAAAATGACGAAATTGCCCCCTGCGCGATTTTTATTTTAGATCAAACTGCCAAATTTCAGCCAATTCCGACACAGTCGAGAAAAATGACGAAATTGCCACCGGCGCGATTTTTGTCTCCGATCAAACTGTCAAATTTTAGCCCATTCCGACACAGTCGCGAAAAATGAAGAAATTGCCCCCGGCGCGATTTTTGTTTCAGATCAAACTGTCAAATTTTAGCCAATTCTGACACAGTCGAGAAAAATGACGAAATTGCCCACGACGCAGTTTTTTATCCGATCAACCAGTCAAAATTTAGCCAATTCCGACACAGTCGCGAAAAATGACGAAATTACACCCGGCGCGATTTTTGTTCCCGATCAACCTGTCAAATTTGAGCCCATTCCGACACAATCGAGAAAAATTACGAAATTGCCCCGGCGTGATTTTTATTTTAGATCAAACTGCCAAATTTCAGCCAATTTCGACACCGTCGAGAAAAATCACGAAATTGCCCCCGGCGCGGTTTTTGTTCACGATAAACCTGTCAAATTTGAGCCCATTCCGACACGGTCGAGAAAAATGACGAAATAGCCGCCGGCGCGATTTTTATTTCCGATCAAACTCTCAAATTTCAGCCAATTTCGACATAGTCTAGAAAAATGACGAAATTGCTCCCGGCGCGATTTTTGTTTCCGATCAACCAGTTAAATTTTAGCCAAATCCAACACAGTCGAGAAAAATGACGAAATTGCCCCCGGCGCGATTTTTATTTTAGATCAAATTGCCAAATTTCAGCCAATTCCTACACAGTCGAGAAAAATGACGAAATTGCCACCGGCGCGATTTTTGTCTCCGATCAAACTGTCAAATTTGAGCCCATTCCGACACAGTCGAGAAAAATGAAGAAATTGCCCCCGGCGCGATTTTTGTTTCAGATCAAACTGCCAAATTTCAGCCAATTCCGACAGAGTCGAGAAAAATGACGAAATTGCCCCCGGCGCGGTTTTTGTTTCCGATCAACAAGTTAAATTTTAGCCAATTCTGACACAGTCGCGAAAAATGACGAAATTTCACCCGACGCGATTTTCGTTCCCGATAATCCTGTCAAATTTGAGCCCATTCCGACACAGTCGAGAAAAATGACGAAATTGCCGTCGACGAGATTTTTATTTCCGATCAAACTGCTAAATTTCGGCCAATTCCGACACAGTCAAGAAAAATGACGAAATTGCCCCCGGCGCGGTTCTTGTTTTCGATCAACCAGTCAAATTTTAGCCAATTCAGACACAGTCGTGAAAAATGATGAAATTACACCCAGCGCGGTTTTTGTTCCCGATCAACCAGTCAAATTTGAGCCCATTCCGCCAAAGTCGAGAAAAATGACGAAATTGCCCCCGACGCGATTTTTATTTCAGATCAAACTGCCAAATTTCAGCCAATTTCCACACAGTCGAGAAAAATGACGAAATTGCCTCCGGCGCGGTTTTTGTTCCCGATAAACATGTCAAATTTGAGCCCATTCCGACACAGTCGAGCAAAATGACGAAATAGCCGCCGGCGTGATTTTAATTCCGATCAAACTGCCAAATTTCAGCCAATTCCAACACAGTCGAGAAAAATGACGAAATTGCCCCCAGCGCTGTTTTTGTATC